>NW_007727276.1:290826-299310 GCF_000696425.1 Galeopterus variegatus | reverse complement strand
TATGGATCAAGTTTCATTCTTCTACAAATGGATATCCAGTTTTCCCAGCACCATTTATTAAAGAGGCAGTCTTTTCCCAATGTATGGTCTTGGTGCCTTTGTCAAAGATCAGTTGGCTATAAATATGTGGGTTGATTTCTGGGTTCTCTATTCTGTTCCATTGGTCCACATGTCTGTTTTTATGACAGTACCATGCTGGTTTTGTTACTACAGATTTATAATATAGTTTGAAGTCAGAAAGTGTAATGCCTCCAGCTTTACTATTTTTGCTCAGGATTGCTCTGGCTATTCAGGGTCTTTTATTATTCGATATGAATGTTAGGATTGCTTTTTCTATTTCTGTGAAGAATGTCGTTGGTATTTTGGTGGGAATCACATTGAATCTGTAGATGGCTTTGCGTATTATGGACATTTTTACTACATTGATTCTTCCAATCCACAAACAAGGAATGTCTTTCCATCTCTTAGTGTCTTCTTTAATTTCTTTCAGAAGTGATTTGTAGTTCTCATTGTAGAGATCTTTCACTTCTTTGGTTAGATGTATTCCTAGGTATTTTGGTTTTTTGGATACTATTGAAAATGGGCTTGCTTTCTTATTTCTTTTCCTTCTAGTTTGTTATTGGTGTATAAAAATGCATTTTACTTCTAAAAATAGCATTAGCTCAAAACATCCATGGTATCCTGGAGAAGATAACAGCAAATTACATTTAGTTTTGCACTTGGTACTTCAATAATAAAAGCAACCCAGTAGCGGCTTCACAGTTCACCACTGCTTCTTACTCGGGTGATTATTCACCAGTTATCAGTCTGTTGACCAGGGGAGCAACACTTTTATCCAGGGAGGCATCAGGGGCTTGAGGCTGCTTTCAAATCACTGTTCTCCTAAGAGGTCATTATTTTCAAAAACTGCCATCATTCCAGCTCTGCCTCATGAGCCACTCAAAAAGGATGAATGGGACAGCCATCATGTTCGGGAGCCCAGCTGCCTCTTGATTAGAGAAGGAGATGAGGTTCACTTGGTAGGATTTGTTCTCTGCAGAAATTCACTAGGGCAGAAACAGCAACTTACCTCTTCCAAATTGAGGTGGTGATCATTTCATTCCTACCAGTGGGCTTTCCAGGCTCACCTCTTTTTCCCGTTCTGGGTAAAACAGATGGTAATTCCTTTCTTCCAGCAAAGCAGCACAGCCTGCTGGCCAGCAGATTTGCAAAACTGGTTGGCTCTGAGAATACTCTCTGACACATCTGACCAGTCTAGCAGTTTAACATATTTCATTGCAAATTTCCTTAATCAAGTAGAGGAGCCCCTCTCACGTGTACATTGCGAGCTGCCTACCCCAGCCTTGAGTTTACCAATTTCGAAAAGATGAAGCCTTGAAAAGAGAGATAAATATTCAAAACACATACACACCCTTAACCCATGTAAGCACTGTCCCATGTGGTATCCACAAAGAGGGTAAACGGGATTGAGATATCTTTGGTCAGGGAGGGTAAAGCCAAGGAAGGCAAAAAGATGCAGGTCTTCAGATGGAAACAGGGTACACACTGCACAAAGGCCCAAGTAGCAAAAGTAACTGTCTGACACACACTCACAACGCAATGCGCATGCACACGCGTGCACACATACACACACAGCATACACCTTCAACCTTCAAAATGCAACCAGAATATAAGCAATATTGACAGTCCTGGACAAGGCACCATAAATAGCTCACTAGGCTTTATTTGAATAAGAAACAAGACAGGAAACAAGAAAAATGAGTTCAGTCTCAAAAACACATCTCCCTCACAATAATAACAATGGCCATGTATACAGCACTTCCATGGGCCCAGCTGAGCACTTTTCATGCTGTGGCTCACTTGATGCTCCATGATATGGGTCCTCATATGCACATTTACAAATGAGGAAACTGAGGCCAGACAGGGCTTAAGTAATTGGCCCAAGGTGACACCAGAAGAAGGTAGTGGAGCGTGGACACAGCCCACATGTACTGAGCACTCAGGAGGCGCCAGGAGTTCCCCTAAGGCATCTATGGATAGTGATACGTCTAATCAATACAACTCTAGGGTGGGTGCTAATATAGTCCCCATTTTACAGATGGGGAAACTGAACTTAGACTGTCACGTGACATGCCCGAGATCACTCAGTTAGTAGCAGGGCCACTAGGTAGGTCCTCTTGACCTCCACTTATTGACAGAAACTGATGCAAAGAGAAAATAAGTAAATTATTTGGGGCCACATTTCCAAAAGTTCAATACAGTGTAGACACTTCCAGTCCCCCACCCTAAGAGAGGTGGGCTCGGGAAATCACCTGCTCCTGGAGAACTTGAACAGAACCAGATGGAGCACTGAGAGAATTCTGGGCATCTTTGTACACAGCCACAGGGAAGGAAACAAAGCAGCACAGGATGACAGCACATTGCTCAGGGCGCTGGCTGCATCTGTGAAGGTAAAGCCAGTCACACCTGGAGGTAGCACGATGAACGCCCAGAAACATGGCATCCTCTCTCCCTGCTCCCCTGAGCCCTCAAATCCCTTCTGTGCTGTCAGAGGCATTACAGCTGAGGGGAACATGAGGTAGAGGCTGTGGAGTGGGGGTAGGGACTAAGGGACAGAACGAGACTGCTGAGTGCTCCAGAAAGGCATATGTAGTGTGGTGGGATTTGATTCATCAGTCGATGAGCTGAGCTCTGCCCACATCACCTAACTTGGCCAAATATTTCTCTCAGTCAAGCAACCTTGGGGTGCTGGGGAGTAGCCTATGGAGCAGACAGTGGCAGGGTGGGCAGGTCCTTAAATAATCTGAAAGGCCCAGGGAGGTCATGAGACATTCCACATCTGGTTCGCAGCAGGCCTGAGACCAGAGCCCAGACCACCTCCCAGTTTCTACTCCTAGGGTGGATGCAGGGTGGTCACATGACTCTGCTGGCTGGGGCACACCTGGGTGGGAAATGAGAGTGAACGAAAATCGCATGGCCAGGGTCTCAGGTGCGGGGCACAGTGAAGGGACAAAAGTCCTCCAATGGGGATGTCATAGCCAGGTAATGATCGGTGCCAAAAGCAAAGGCGAGGCACAGTGCCTGACCCAGCTCTGCCCTGCTGCAGTTGGCAGTCTGCATTCTTCTCCAGTGCTGTCTCACACAGTTTGTGTAGGTGCTGCCTAGCCACAGAGAGCAGGGGCCTCTGAGTTCAAATTCCCACTTGACTGTGCCTGAGGGCCCACGAGCAGGCATGAACTCTGAGTCCCTGCAAAACGGGGTGTACCACATCTTCTTCCCACTGTGACCTGAGCATCAGGGGTAACTCAGGAGGAAAAGTACTCAGCACAGGGCCTGGCATACAGTAGGCACTCAAAACATAATTGCTACAATTATTCTATCTGGATATAACCATGGTGGAGCCATCCCCCTGCAAATGCATGGCACATAGCAAGCATTCAGTAAATGTATGAGTAAGTGATTCCTATAAGTTGGTGCTATTAACACCCCCATTTTACAGAGGGGCAGGTAAGGAACAGGGGATGAAGTACTGCCCCAAGGTCCTACAGCAGGGGAATGAGAGCAAGGGCTTACTCACTCGTGTGGCCACACAGAGACTCTTCATGATACGATGGCCAACATGCCAGCATACTCTGCTCTCTGTCTCTGCGCCTGTCTGTCCCTGCCTTTCTCGTCCCTACATCTCTCTCTGCCTCAGTTTCCTTGTCTGTAAAATGAGGAAAACAATACTTAGCTGATAGGACTGAAGAAGATCATTGTTCTTAACAGAAGTCATAACCAATTACTGAGCATCTAGTCATATGCACCAGTCTGTCTGGCACCTAGCACTGCATCCCCCTCACTGAGGTGTGGTGGAGAGAGCCCCATCTCAGAGGTGAGAGAGGGCGAGTGATTCTCCAAAGCTATCATAGTGCTGGCAACTATGAAAAATCTGCATGGCACCTGCTGTTGTAATTAATAACAACAACAGAATAGGCTTCAGCTATTCTGAGTGAGAAAAAAGAGAATGAGAGAAAAAAAGACAGAGGAAAGACCCTTTTCAGAAATGCCAAGGTCCTTCACCTCACCCTGTTCCCGGTCAGGATCTCTCTCCAGCACATGGTGTTCTGTGCTTTTTGGGGCCTGCTGGCCATGACACAGGGCCACCCTGTACGCAGGCCACCTACCTGAAGCTGGCACAAAGAGCAGCGGCAATGCAAGCCATGGAAATAAGAGTGACATGAGGATATGTGGTCAACCCATGGAGGACACCTTCATTCATTACTGGAGGAGTTTCCATCAGAGAAGCATGAATAATCCTTCCTGGGGCAGGTCCCAATTTTCCTCGAGATTGTCTTGCTCCCTCTGTGCATATCTCGGTTCATATGCAAATGAAAGTGTCCCAACAGAAACATTAAAATTCCAAACACATTCACAAGATTTTTAAAACATGTTCACAGTAGAACATCCAAAAAGTATAGAAAGAGACAGAACAGAAAAAAAGCAACCTATAATCCAATGACCCAGAATGATCACCTTTAACACTGATAAATGTCTATGTATTCTACCATCCCCCAACCCTCAAAGCATACAGTGACCCATTTATAGTGCATGTAACATGCCAACATCAGCTTGGCAGGTTTTCACTAGCTCTATACCATGGAATTAGAGGTAGAGGCTGCACACTGGATGCTTTTTTTTTTTTTCCTTTTTGTCTTTTTTCGTGTCCGGCAACGGACCGCAACCCTCAGTGTTGCGCCCGTACCGGACCGGGACCGGCAACGGGATCGCAACCCTCGGTGCTGCGCCCGCCCCTCGCTCAGCCAGTGAGCGGGAACCGGTCTGTATGTGGGATCTGAACCCTCGGCGGGAGCGCCGCCGTACTTCCAAGCGGCGCACTGTAGCAGTGCGCCACCGGGCCGGCCCAACACACTGGATGCTTTTAATAACCTTTTTTTTTCACTGTAGGGTTATTCAAGTGGAAAGCCCCCATTTTTAGATTAAATACATAAAGCACAAGCACAATTACTCACATCTAAATTTCTCTTAGCAGTGAAATCTCCAAGAGATCCTCTGTAAGTTGAAACTTCTAATTTTCCAATGAATAACCTTTTTGCCCCTTTTATTTTGGGCTGTTCTACCTGGTGGCCACTTCATCTGTTCTCCAGACAAGAAGGAGTGCAGAGCTGACACTGACAAATAGACCAGCACAGGCTCTGGTCACACCACACATTATTCAGCCTCCTGACAGGTGACCTGTCCACCCCGTAGCTGCTACTTCTAGCTGGGCCTGATATGAACCTAGCTTGAGCCAGCTCAGGACACAGCCTACCATCATATATTCTTCCAATAGCTCTCAGCAGCACAAAGTGATACCTCTATAATTATTCATAATTTGGAGCTATCAATATTCTGTTTCCCCAATAACATCTACATAAAACGAAGGAGGTGGCAGAGGCAGAGGGAATAAAAATAGATGTTATTGTTTCCCCAATAACATCTACATAAAACGAAGGAGGTGGCAGAGGCAGAGGGAATAAAAATAGAAGCTGTATTTTAACCTTGAATCCTCATAAAGTCCAAAATTGAAACATGAACATTGTTATAATGAAAAACTTACATTTTTGTAGAATACAGTTTTAAGGTTCTGAATCATGAAGGCAACAAATAGTGGACATTATAACACAGAAGGGCATTAAATATGTTTACTCATTTAAATATTTCTTCAAGCTTACCTAATGTGAAATGCTATTTTAAAGCAGTGATTCTCAAATTTTAAATTGCATCACAATTAACTGGGGGACTTGTAAAACATAGGTTGCTGGGCCCTACTTCCAGAGCATTTGATTCGGTCGATCTGGGGAAGGACCCAGAAATTTTCATTTCCAACAAGTTCCCAGATGACACTGATGCTGCTGTTCTGGAGCCACAATACGGGAACCTGTGAACTGCTGTTCCAGGCTATGGAAATACAGCAGAGAACAAATCAAAGCCGCTCTGCCTGGAGCTTGCATTCTATTAAAGTGATAGCAATTAGGCATGAGACAATTTCAGCAGCAGTGTATTGGTCATTTCTTTCATGAAAAATAAAGTCAGAAAACAATTGAGGGTGATGGAGGAGACAGAGATAATTTTTTTTTNTTCCAATAGCTCTCAGCAGCACAAAGTGATACCTCTATAATTATTCATAATTTGGAGCTATCAAGATGTTATTGTTTCCCCAATAACATCTACATAAAACGAAGGAGGTGGCAGAGGCAGAGGGAATAAAAATAGAAGCTGTATTTTAACCTTGAATCCTCATAAAGTCCAAAATTGAAACATGAACATTGTTATAATGAAAAACTTACATTTTTGTAGAATACAGTTTTAAGGTTCTGAATCATGAAGGCAACAAATAGTGGACATTATAACACAGAAGGGCATTAAATATGTTTACTCATTTAAATATTTCTTCAAGCTTACCTAATGTGAAATGCTATTTTAAAGCAGTGATTCTCAAATTTTAAATTGCATCACAATTAACTGGGGGACTTGTAAAACATAGGTTGCTGGGCCCTACTTCCAGAGCATTTGATTCGGTCGATCTGGGGAAGGACCCAGAAATTTTCATTTCCAACAAGTTCCCAGATGACACTGATGCTGCTGTTCTGGAGCCACAATACGGGAACCTGTGAACTGCTGTTCCAGGCTATGGAAATACAGCAGAGAACAAATCAAAGCCGCTCTGCCTGGAGCTTGCATTCTATTAAAGTGATAGCAATTAGGCATGAGACAATTTCAGCAGCAGTGTATTGGTCATTTCTTTCATGAAAAATAAAGTCAGAAAACAATTGAGGGTGATGGAGGAGACAGAGATAATTTTTTTTTACGAGGGCATCTCTGAGGAGGTAATTTAAACAAGTGAAGTGGATGAATGGAGAGAGAGAGGAAGCCATACAAACTCAGGGGGAGGAAGCATTCCAGGCAAATGGAGCATCTCATGGGAAGACCCCGTGTGGTAATGAGCTTCAGGTGTTCGGGAACAGCAAGCCCAGATGAACAGTGCAGAGACCACAGCAGGACAGAAGTGCTCAGTTTTTCCATGAAAGTTACGGTTTTGAGTGAAGTGATGCACCATGGATCATGTTTTAAAAAGACTACCCTGAAACATACACAATTATTATTTTTCAATTACAATTTTTTTCTAAAAAAGAAAGATTAAAACTACCCAAAATTCTATCATCTTTAAAAAAAGAGATGGCTATTCTGAGGTGTGGAGAAAACACTGTTCAGAGACAAAGATGCAAGCAAGAAGGGCAGTTGGGTAGGAGGCAATCGGAGCCGACCAGGTGAGAGAGGACAGCAGGCTGGACCCAGGTGGTCACCAGCAGAGGTGGCCAGGAGGCGTGAAAATGGATGATGTCCTGCAGAGGGAGCTGACAGACTTCCTTGGGAAAGGATGCGGTGTGACGGGAAGAGAGGGCTCAAGGATGGCCATGGTGTTTAATAAATATGTTTTATTAAAATAATATAAATGTTTTATTTGCAAACATCCTCAAAACTACAGAAAAGTTGCAAGAATAAAAACAGCACAAAGATCACCTGTGTACCCTTCTCTTAGATTCTCCCAGTTTGAACACTTTATTCCACTTGCTTTATCATTTGCACACTGTCCCCATTAACATACACACACACACAAAATTTTCCATTTCAAACCACTTGAGGACAAACTGCACACGTCATGGCTCTTCCTCTCTGAATACCTCAGAACCACAATGTTTTGAGCTTGGTGCATCCGGTCATATTTATGCAGCTTTGCTACAGAGTGAGCATGATGCTGGGGTCAACAGAAAATACAATGTCAGCCCATAGTATGAGGAACCAGCACACTCAGAACAATGCAAGAAAGTCAGCAAGCCCCAGACTTCATGGTTGCACAAGCAAGTTCTGCAAGAGCTCCAAGAAGAAGGTCAATGGTATTTGAGAGGCTTTCAGGAATGTGGCAGAGCAGGAATGAGGCTAGGTTGCTGTGAAAGGGGACAGGATTTAGAGAGACAGGAGAAAGGATAGATGGGATGCTGGCATGTGGGAGGGCAAGTCTGCAGGGACACTGAGGAGACAATGGGTATGGCATTCACAAGTGACAGGCAGAAGGCCACCCTGCACGTGGTAACTTAATGGCAGGTGGTGAAAAATGAGGTCAGAGACACAGGGTGGGCATAGCAGAGAGGGGAGGCTCTAGCTGCCAACCCGAAGATGAAATGAGAAAGGAAACTGCTCTGCTTCTGCTGGTTCCAGGCACTGTGGTCACCTGTGGAGGGCATTTTATGCTTCGAATAGGAAAGCTGACATGACCAGTGCAACAATACAGCAAATGAATGGACAAAAACCCCCTTTTCTATCTTTGCCAACATTGTGAATTTCTAGTACTATCCCCTCTGCTCAAAGTCCTTTCGGCCAGCGTTCCACCCAAGCACTTCAAGTTTCTCAGTAACTAGCTAATCCCTCCGACTTTGAACAATG
>NW_007727276.1:286264-289805 GCF_000696425.1 Galeopterus variegatus | reverse complement strand
GTTGTCAGCCTCTGTTTCTGTAGGCTCTAAAAGGGCTTTAATTCTAGTGCCCTCAATTCTGCGTTTAAGCCAAAAGGGGCCTCAGGACTTCTGCACAGGGAGATGGTATTCTGTGGCCTATTCAGCCCACCTGGACACTGAGGAAATGAGCTGGGCCAGTCTCAGTGGTGCTGAGGTGTGTGTCTGGAGGAGGCACTGTAGTAGGACACATCTATTCTTTTCTCAGCTCAGCCAACACAGGGCAATCTTCCAGACATTCATTTCCTTCAAAGGATTTCCCATTCAGGCAATATTGCATGCGGTTGAGTATATTAATGGACTGTGTGACCCTTGGCAAGTTACTCGATGTCTCTGAGCTCCCTTCTTCATTTATAAAATGGAAATAAAACAGAGCTGCTCTGCAGAGGGTTGCTGTGAGGATAAAAGGAGATAATGCATTTAAAATACTGAGCCCAGTGCCTGGTACAAAGTAAGAGCTTCAAATATGTTAATATTATAATCGTTGAGTCCAATTTTTCTGTGTTACTTGTAAGACACGTGAGGCCATGCCTGGGCTATTCCTGGGAGGAGGTGAGTAAAGGAATGCAGTATCCCTATGTTTGCTTCTGATTTGCTCTATCCACACACATGCTCAGTGCCCTTCAGAGTGGAGACAAACAGTCCTTTCTTATTCCCTCCCCACTTAATTATGTACAGAACATGGGCCTTTTCCAGTTCCAAGGGGCTCATCAAGTCTAGCTGCAGCCTTCAACCAGCAACTGGGGAGCCAAGTGCTGGGCCAAGAGAGCTCAGCCTACAGAGGAGGTGGAGGAACAGCCCCAGAGGTGACAATACACATCACAGTGCAGGCAAGAACAGGGCACTGGAGGTGTCAGGGGTGGAACACCTTGTCTCATCTGTGCTTTCAGGAATTTCTTCCCGAAGGGAGCAACCAAGGAGCTGAGCTCTGCTAAAGTACTCCAAGGAGTAAAGGCTTCCAGGAGAGACCATTGGCCTAAGCTCTTGTTCCCTAGGGCTTTGAGCTGGGCACTGTCAGCCCTTCCCTGAAGGCTGCTTAGAATTCAGACCCTCACCCGTGGCTACGGCTGAGGGGCCAGACCTACACTTGGCAGCAGACGGGACCTGGAAGCCAGCTTCCTCCAGTTCCAAAACAGAAATTCCCATGGCCACAGAATCTGCCCCCTTCTCCACCCCCTACCCTGCCTGCCCAAATATACACGCCTGAATTTGCTGATGACCAATTGTGAAATCTAAATTATTCAATGTAAAGCAGTATTTTAAAAAAAATCACTTATTATCCCAAACTGGATAAGAAAAAACAAAAATAGTAGTTACAAATAAATATGATATAATAAATTACAAGAATATGGCCCTTTTTTTCTTTAAGCTCAAAATTTGCCAAATCTAAAGACCAGTGCTCCACAGTCAGCACCCGGGCCAGCCCCAAAGCAGTCCACCTACAAAGCCTTCAGGTGGAGGATCCCTCTGCACAGCAGCAGTTTGAGTGTTCAAATCAACGCTTGGGAAGGACACTGTCCCCATTTTGCAGACAGAAAGGCCAGACAGGTGGGGTGAGTTTCCCAGGGCCACCCAGCTGACAGCAATTTGTTCTGGGATCACATCCAGGTCCTTGGAGCGCCAAAGCCCAGCATGGTGCCACCTGCTCCTCACCACCATGGCTCATGGAAACAAAGACTTGTCCAAGGTGCACAGACTGTGACAGACTGGTGAGAGACCTCACCCCAAGCCTGTCCGCCTCCAGGATTGGCAGCACCCTTGCCACTACTTGGCAGTGCAAAAAAAGAGTGACAAGCTAGAGACCACTAACATGAATGCCTACTGTTTATGAAATAATATGCATAGCACAGGAGCTCACTTTTGTAAAAAATAATTAAACAAATAAGTGAATGTCCATGAACAGGACAACACTGGAGGGAGCTTGGTAGGTGATACGCGGTCATCAGGACAGCGCCCAGTGCTATCATCTCAGAGCACTGAGATCCATCCTCATGCTGGCTCACTGAATTTCCTTCAGGAACTTTTGCTGATTTTGTATAATGAAAACACTAAAGGTAAGGAATGGTTGGGGGTTATAGATATTCCTCCTTCTTCTAATCAGATTGGTGAGTCTGGGCCTGCTCTCATTGACACAGGCTGGACTCCATCCCCCATTGTGGCCACATGGGATCACTCCCCTCAAGTCCCCGCACTATCACCCATTCATACAACTTTGGGCTACAGTGGAGGAAAAGCCTTTTCTGTAACTCACATTTTTCTTTATTATGGCTCTGATTTACTGATGGCTCCATGTGAATTCACATGTTAGAGGGGCAATTACAGAAGGACAGAAATGTCAGCCCACACACTGATGTCTGCTTGATAATCTCACAAATTCCCAGATAAGAGGAGGTTCACACATATTGGGAATGAAAAATGTATATTTCCCCAACTCCACCAGCCCTTCTGAAAGAGAAAGGAGTCAGGTATCACCTCACTCTGGCATAAACTGAAAGGAGTAAGTGAAGTTCTATGTTTCCATCATAAATAGAATCTATGTTAGGATAAATATAGGTATAAGAAGAAGGGCATTTCTGTTGGGTGTTACCTAATACTAAAAATAGTCAGAACATCCAAGCTGTGGTTAGAATAAAAGAATAACCCAGGATACAAAGACATTATTAGCAATAATATAATAATAATAGTTTTATTAATATTACATGATATATTGTTATATAACATATTATAATATTTTAATTTTTTCCACTTATGTGATTTACTGTGTTAACTCATTTAATCTTCACAACAGACTTCTGGGGTAGGAACCATTCTCATCCTCATTTTATAGATCAAGAAATTAATCTATAAGTGACACTGGCCCAAGACTGCAAACTTAAATGTCTGGGCTATGACTCTTTTCCAAAGCCCATCACTCTCACTCACATTACAACGGTAATCCTAACCCTGGCTGCACACCAGACTCTCCTGGCTTTTTCCAAGCCCTGTCCACATCTCAGACTTTCTGATTCTCTAGAGGTGTCATGGGTAACTAGATGTTTAAGAAGCTCTCTGAGAGGTTCCACTTCTGGCATGTAGCGTGAGGAGCTCCACAGAGCTGGTCCCCAGTAAAACTGGTGAAAATTATGAAAAACACAACCATTTAAAGTTTCTGGAAATGGTGCTAGGGACATACAGCAGACTAAGAAACATCTATTCAAGAAAATCTACTGAAACTCGACAAGAACTTGGTAAGAATAGCAAGAGACTATGGTGTTTGAACCAAGGCTTGCTCCCTCTCTTTCCCCTCCCAGCTCAGCAAGACACAAACTCCACTCTAAACTGGTATAGTGAAGAACACAGGCCTCTCTCTCCCCCAAGTTAAGAGTTGGAGGGTATTCATCCTGGGAAAGGCAGGAAATCAGCATTTTTCATCCTTCCACCAGCTGCCTGTTGCTGAGGCTAAGTTCTGGATGAGAGAAGCTAAGACATGAGTGTTCTCTTCTTCCACAAAGCCCACACTTGTGCAAGGTAGAATGAAGGCTTT
>NW_007727276.1:284513-285562 GCF_000696425.1 Galeopterus variegatus | reverse complement strand
TTGGAGGGTATTCATCCTGGGAAAGGCAGGAAATCAGCATTTTTCATCCTTCCACCAGCTGCCTGTTGCTGAGGCTAAGTTCTGGATGAGAGAAGCTAAGACATGAGTGTTCTCTTCTTCCACAAAGCCCACACTTGTGCAAGGTAGAATGAAGGCTTTCCCTTGGGCGTGGTGCACCAAGAAGCCTGGGACCCTGATTGCTCTTGCCCATACTAGGAAGGTGAAAGGACCACACCAGGAGATACAAGCTAAGAAGAATTGTGATTAATGACCCACCCACTAAGCAGAGCACTCAACTCCTAAACATAGTTGTCACTCAGAGAGAATCATGCCAATGACCCCACCCTTAGCCCCAAAGCTGTGGCCCATAGATTTTGCTCAGGGGAGGGTGGGAGGAATCAGGCCATAAAACAGAGAGTTCAAAATCTCTTCCCAAAGGAACAGCCATCCTTTGCAATCAAGCTTGAAGAAGTTCAAGGCTAAGGGCACACAAGAAACAGTGGATGTTGTAGTGAAAGACAATTGGAAGAAGACTGATAGACAAGTTGGAAATATAAGCTAAACTGTCAGCTGGCAAGTTTTCTAGAAAGAACCAGAGAAAGAGACAGGTAAAAGGAGGACAAGTCTCAAACAATGACCTTGGAAACTATCCCTTCAAAAGAGCTAGAATTTGATTGGATCAGCCTGTGGAACAACTTATGTCTCAGGGCATTATTAAAAATAAAATACAGAGATCAGTCAGCAATTACTGAAGTCTGATGGCTGGTGTGGCCATGGTCAGGGAAAAAGACAGACTATGACTTTGAACATACCCAAGGCATCATTCTCCTGAAGAGCTAGACCAACACTGCAGGCTTTACACTGGGGTGAGAGGAGGGAGAGACAGAGAATAGACTTCACTAAACAATCCAGCAAGTCACTAAAAACAAATGACAATAACAAGCCCCAGATAAGGGAACAAGTACCCAGAGTTGCTGCAATACATTATCTAAAATGTCCAGCTTCCAATAAAAAATTACAAGACATGCCAAGATTAGGAAAATATGACA
>NW_007727276.1:279392-283457 GCF_000696425.1 Galeopterus variegatus | reverse complement strand
TATATATATATATATATATATATATAAAGAACCAAATGGAAATTCTGGACATGAAAATACAATAAATAAAATTAAAAATTCACTAGAGGGGCTCAAGAGCATATTTGAACTTGAGAAAGAATAATTAGCAAACTTGAAGATTGATTGATAGAGATCAGGCAACCCAAAAAACAGAGAGAGAAATGATGATATCAATAGAATAAAAAACATAAGTCACATGATGATCTCAACAGATGCAGAAAAAATATTTGACAAAATCCAATACCCTTTCATGATAAAAATACTCAACAAACTTAGAAGGAAATTCCCCCAACCTAATAAAGAGCATCTGTGAAAAAAACACAGCTAACATTACATTTAATGGGAAATACTTGATGCCTTCTCTTAAAATCAGGAACAAGAAAAGAACACCTGCTCTCACCACTTTTATTCAGCAATATACTGGAGGTTCTAGCCAGGAATATTAGATAGGTAAACAAACAAATAAACAAACAAGTGGCATTCAAATTAAAAAGAGAGAAATAAAATTTTCTCTATTCACAGATGACATAATCTTGTACACAGAAAATCCTAAGGAATCCACTAAAAAGCCATTAGAACTAGTAAGTTCAGCAAGGTTGCAGAATAGAAGACCAATATATAAAAATCAATTGTATTAACATACTTGCAATAAACAACCTGAAATGAAGTAAAACAATTTCATTTATAATAGCATCAAAAAGAATAAACACTTTGGGATAAATTTAACAAAGAATTAACAAAAATTTAACAAAAGCTATATTTTGAAAACTACAAAACATTGTTGAAAGAAATTAAACATCCAAGTAAATGGAAATCTCATGTTCATGGATTTGAAGACTTAATATGGTTAAGACAGCAATACTCTCCAAATCAATCTACACATTCAGCGCAATCTCTATCAGAACCCCAGCTGATCTTTTTGTAGAAATTGACAAGCTGATTCTAAAATTCATAGAGAATTGCAAGGGACCTAGAATACCCAAAACACCTTTGAAAAATAAGAACAAATTTGGAGGACTCACACTTCCTGATTTCAAAACTTACTACAAAGCATCAGTAATAGGACTGGTATAAGGATAAACATACAGATCAGTGCAACAGAATTGAGAGTCCAGAAATAAACCTGTGTGTCTATGGTAAACTGACTTTCAACAAGGATGTCATGAGCATTCAATTGGCAAAAGAATTGTCTTTTCAACAAATGGTGCTGAGGCAACACGATGGGATAGCCATGTGCAAAAGAATGAAGCTGGAACCCGACTTCACATTATATACAAACAAAACAAAACAAAACCTCAAAATGGATTAAAAACCTAAATGTAAGAGCTAAAACTATAAAACTCTTACAAGAATGCATAGGGCTAAATCTTCATGACCTTAGATCTGGCAATACATTCTTAGTCATGACACCAAAATTATAAGCAACAAAATAAAAACAATAGATAAATTGGACTTCATCAAAATTAAAACTATTTTTTCTTCAAAAGACACCATCAAGAAAATGAAAAGACAACCCACGGAATGGAAGGAAATATTTGCAAGTCATATATCTGATAATGGGCTTTATCTAGGATATATAAAGATCTCTTACACCTCAACAATAAAAAGACAGCAAGACTAAAAATGGAGAAAGGATCTAAAGAGATATTTTTTCAAAGAATATATATAAATGTCCAATAAGCACATAAAAAATGTTTGAAATCATTAGTCATCAGGGTAATGTAAATCAAAACCATAATGAGACACCACTTCTCACATTGCTGACAAAACATCAGATAATCGCCAGAGTTATCAAGCATATGAAGAATGTTCACATACTGCTGGTGGGGAAGGAAGATGGTAAAGCCACTTTGGAAAACAGCCTGGCAGTTCCTCAAATGGTCAAGCATAATCTGATCCAGCATATATACCTACTCCTACATATAGACCTAAGAAAAATAAAAACTTATGTCCACACAAAAACTTGAATGTTCATAGCAGTATCATATGTCCATCAAGAGATGAATGGATAAACACAATGCAGTATATACATACAATGGAATATTACTTTGCCATGAAAAGGAATGAATACTGATACCTGCTCCAACATGGATGAATCTTGAAAAGATCATGCTAACTGAAAGAAGCCAGTCACAAAAGACCACTTATTATGTGGTTACATTTACATAAAATGTCCAGAAAAGGCAAACCTAAGAGGCAGAAAGTAGATCAACAGTTGCACAGAGCTGGGGAGGATGGAAGACAGGGGAGTGACAGCTGAAGGATTCAGGGTTTCTTTGTGAGGTGATGAACATGCTCTAAAATTGACTTGGGTAATGGTTGCACGTATTTGTACATACCCTAAAAAACAGTGAATTGCACACTTTAAATACTTTAAGTAGGCAAATGGTATGATACGTGAATTATATCTCAATATAACTGTTTTAAAAACCGAAGAAGCTCTCTGAGTGATTTTGGCCAGTAAGGGGACTGAGGTGAAAAACCCCAGCCCGAGCACAAAATAAGACACACCAGGAGACAGGGACTCAACTGAAGTGTGTTAGGCAGGCAGAATGAACAAGCGCGCCGCCCTCTCGGAAGCGGGAGCAGCAGCAGGGAGAGTCGGGCGGGGCCTTTTACATCCAGTTACACACCAGGAGACAGGGACTCAACTGAAGTGTGTTAGGCAGGCAGAATGAACAAGCGCGCCACCCTCTCGGAAGCGGGAGCAGCAGCAGGGAGAGTCGGGCGGGGCCTTTTACATCCAGTTAGGCTGAGCTGGACTGTTCCTACTGACTAAGAAGGAAGGGGAGGGAAGCGAGCGGGGTTTAAGCTGAGCTGGGACTTTCTCGTAGGTGGGCAAAATTGCACGTGCGGGAAGGTGACGTGGCAGCTAGGGGATTTTTCTGGGCAGGGGTTTTCAGGGAAACTTTCTCAGGTGCCATTTTGTGTATCTTGGTCTTTAATGCCATTTTACTTTTCTGGCGGAGGGTATATTAGCGAACAAGAACCACTGCCTCACCCTCTGGGGCCCAGAGTCTCCCTGGTTGTCTCTCCACGGCACAAATGCTGACTACAGACCGAGTCAGTTCCGGGTTTGGCAAACTGCTCATGTGTTGGAGACAAATACATTGAGAAATTAGCTCCATGATGACGCAGGCTCACCTGCTTCTAAGATTAAACGTGAAGGCCAGCCTGCTGCAGCTGGACCAAGACACTGACCCCTCAGCTCTCAGGACAGGAGATGGTGCCTCCTCTTTAAACCCCAGTGTTACAACGTGAAAAAGGCCAAGAAGAACTGCACCTGGGCACTTGTACATACGAGCAGCTGCACATGTATGTAGTCCTCCTAAATATCTCTGCAGAGGGATATTGAAACCATCAGGAGTTTAACTTGTACTTTTGTAAAACCAGCCACCTTGCAGCCAGCCATTTCATTTTCCACAATATTGCAATGCCCCATCTTGGTTTTTTTTATTTTTAACTGAGACACACCAAGACATGAGAGATGTGTCCACCTCTTTGCTTCACTTCTTGGCTGGCGCTGCTGTGGCCCCCATGGCCTTGACTTAAGCCATTTAGTGCTGGCATACGGTTGCACTTCTCACCAACCACATTAATAATCACTGTTACTTAAAATCAGATCTTGAAAAAAACAAGCAACCCAATTAAAAAATGGGCAAAAGAGCTAAGTAGGCAATTCTCTAAGGAAGATATACAAATGGCCAACAGTCATATGAAAAAAATGCTCAACATCACTCAGCATCCGGGAAATGCAAATTAAAACCACACTGAGATACCAAGACTCTGAACGATAAATGCTGGCGAGGTTGCAGAGAAAAAGGAACTCTCATACATTGTTGGTGGGAATGCAAAATGGTGCAGCCTCCATGGAAAATGGTATGGAGGTTCCTCAAACAGTTGCAGATAGATCTAGCATATGACCCAGCTATCCCACTGATGGGAATATATCCAAAGGAATGGAAATCATCAAGTCGAAGGTATACCTGTTCCCCAATGTTCATTGCAGCACTCTTTACAATAGCCAAGAGTTGGAATCAGCCC
>NW_007727276.1:271108-278392 GCF_000696425.1 Galeopterus variegatus | reverse complement strand
TCTCTCTCTCTCTCTCTCTCTCTCTCTCTCATTTAGTCCTCACAATAACTTCGAGTGTTGAATTGGACACAGTTATTCCCCTCTGAGGCACAGAGAGGTTAAATGTTTTGTCTGAGATCACACAGTCGTTGAGCAGTCAAGCCTTTATTCTACCTCAGGCTGTTTGGCTTCAGAGCCCACCCACTGACCCAGGAGACCTGACTATGTCCTGCTCATGGGGGCACCGTGGGCCCCCAGGGAGACCGTGTAGATGGAGATGGAGCATTTAGTGCAGCACCTGCCCACAGTCAGCACACATACATAGCGCTGCTGTCCTAATTATCTGCTGTTATTCCATGAAGGACAGCAGAATCTTGGTGGGTCTGATATTGAAACCTGCTTCTCTGTGAGGTCAAACAGTGTTTCTTGCATATAAAATGAACAGCTCTGTTCTTTGGTGTCCTTTTTTTCATTTAACACACTGGCACCAAACTCTACTAATATAAACAGTGATATGAACATCACTCAGCCATTTGCTAGATTTCACGAGAGAGGGTGGGGCAAGGAAGTCAAGAGAAAAAAGACCATTTGGCCTCAGGGGAACAAAAGTGTGCATTTGGCCCACTTGCAGTACATGTGCCCCAAATCCCCTCTGAAAAAAGGAGAAAGTATTAGGCATCTCCTGCTGCTATAACAAAATCCCACTGACTGGCTGCCCTGAACAACAGAAATTTACTTTCTCACAGCTCTAGAGGCTGGAACTCCAAGATCAAGGTTTCAGCAGGTCTGGTTTCTCCAGAGCCCTCTCCCCTTGCCTTACAGATGGCCTCCTTCTCGCTGTGTGTTTATGTGGCTGGCTCTCTGCGCACATGTTATCCCTGGTGTCTCTTCCTCTTCTTGTAAGACGACAGTCATATTGGATCAGGGCCCCACTTCAAGGGCCTTGTTTTAACTTAATCGCCTCTTTAAAGATCTTATCTCCAAATACAGTCACCTTCTGAGGTACTGAGAGTTGGGACTTCAACATATAAATTTTGCTGTGGACACAATTCAGCCCATAACAGAGAGCAAACTGGCAAATAAGAGAAAAATAAAACCTTGATACATTGATCCATTTGAGACATGTGGATATTCTGTGAAGGGAGATATTCCACTCCCATGTGTGAAGGATAGAAATGATCCCAGGACACTGCTACCAATGGCAGGAGAAAACTACAGGATAAGAGCAGGGAATATGACAGCTGTCCTTGAAACCTAAGGGACTAGTCCAGGAAACACCTAAAACCGTACTGAGCAAATGGCCTCTACACATACTTTAAAGTCTGGTTTGTGAAAGACCAAATCACCCCCACCCAATTCTGTGTGACCCTTAAGAAGACACTACTGGGTCTGAGCTTTTCTCAGGCTCCTGCTCCTGCGGAGCGAACCTTCCACTACATGCCCAGTGCTGGTCCTGAGCCTGCAGCCTCAACGAACAGTCCTCCATCCCCACTTCATCTGGAGTCTCCAGGCACTCAGTCCTGCTAGTTCCCCTCCTCCCACTCTGCCTTTGACAGCAGTGAGTAGAGAACAAGAAAACCCATCCCAGAAAAGTCTCTGAAGGTCAGGTCTGGTCCAACTTCCCACCTCCAGCACTGGGCCTTGAGTAGACACATGTAAAGATGTGGCCACATGGATTCAACTGCGGAGGCCACTGGAAAGCACTAGTGGAAAACCACAGATTTGGAGTCAAAAGACTTTTAACTCCAGTCTGAGTTTCACCATGTAGCGTTATGGGCCTTTAACCTCATTAAGCCATTTTATTACCTCTGAGATGTGGATTACTCAATCCACCTGCCAAGAGATACAGGAGCAGTGCATATGAAGATATGCAAATATCTGCATGTGTGGGCATGACACAGTATAGCAGCAGGTGTTGAGGTAGAAACCACTTAGGAATTGTTCTACTGCCATGAAGTGAGAGGGGAAAAAAGAGAATAAGATCAGACACATGCAAAAATAGCTCTCCCACTTAAGAACGGAGGGAAAATTCAAGAGGGTGGCCCTTTGGAGATGAGAAAATGGATTTGCCCACATTGTGCAGCACTTGATGTCTTGAGAAGTAAGGAAGGTCCCCAACTCGGCAAAAATAGCTCTCCCACTTAAGAACGGAGGGAAAATTCAAGAGGGTGGCCCTTTGGAGATTAGGAAATGGATTTGCCCACATTGTGCAGCACTTGATGTCTTGAGAAGTAAGGAAGGTCCCCAACTCGTTCATACTAGAAACCCACCCCAAAAATCTGAGGCTTGAAGTTTTGAATGTCATCTTAAGGAGCTGGTGGCCCTGAGCGGGGAATATATCCGAGAGTGGGCATCCTATCCCTGAGGCTTCCTTGTGCTGTTGCCAGGCATTCTTTAGGTAGTGAAAGTGGCCTACATGGAACCTCTGGCCCAGACCCCCTGTGACATGTCCCCGATGCAGACCCAGCTCCAGGTTGTGGCTGGAGACAGTGGAGTGAAAGAGAGGGGACTGGCTGAGGCACACCCTTGGCCACAGTAGCCCTGGACCTCCATAAGATACCTCCTTCACCACTAGAGGGTCACTGGGGCCTAGGAACAGCTGCTTCATGAAGGACTCCTGCAAGTCACCTGATCCAACATCAGTGAGAGCACAAAACAAGACTGCACAGCCACTTCTTGGCACCAGAAAACCTCACCTCTAATCCTGGTTTCTAGTCTGACCCATGGAAGCCAAGTGCAGAATGTTCTTCCTATTTGAGGCAGGGCATCCCCACGTCTGTGACACCCGTCAACAGTTGACCGGAGTGTCACAGAATCATTTTAGAGGGAAACCATTCCTCTTTTCTTGGGCCAACATCATTCATATTAAAATAACTCCTGCCACCATAAGGACACAGTATTGCACTTACAATCTCCTGAGAGGGCAGCATCTGCACTGACTCTGCCATAAACTACTTACGTGATGGTTCTCCTGCCTCAAACAAAACCATCGTCATCCCTTTCCACCACAAAGCAGAGAGAACTACCAGCTGGGAGGCTATTGACCACTTATATGCAGGTGCATTTCCTTTTATCAGATAGATAGATGTGTGCCCTGAAAATCACTTGGAGATGGATAGCTTTGTGAATCATGTTCTTTTGTCCTTCCATTTTTAATTACAAAAAAGCAACACATGCTCATGGTAAAACATTCAAACTGAACAGAAGGGTGCAAAGCAAGCACTATTCATTTCCTGTATATCCCTCCAGAAATGTTCTGCATATACTACCACTTATATCCTTCAAATGTACACATGCACACACATATTTTACCATGCATTTTCTTCCACATTTTTTCTTCTGCATCTTCCTCACTTACCAGTGCACCTTTGATGCCTTTCCCCTGAGTGCAGGGAGCTGCAACTCAGCAAAGTCTCCTAATCTCAAGGAACACCCGTGCGTTCTGAGATGTCAATGGTTGTTCCATGATAAAGGGAGGCCATAATCAAATAAGTTTGGGAAAAGCTGCCTCATTCAATTAAACAGCTTTCTCTACAGTAGAAACTTGTATTCCTTGAATATCTCACTTGCACAGTGGAATGCCAAGAGTGACAGATTCTACAGGGCATCTGCCTCTCTTTTTTCATCCCAAAACATTTTTTTTAGGTCTGCTTAGCAACTTCTTCTGTGATGTGTTCTCTCTCACTTCAATACTCCCCACCTCTCACCCTGCCCCAGCCCTTAGCTAAATTATTTCCTATCCATCCCTTGTATGGCAGCTGAGCTTGTCTTCCTCAGGAAAATGTCCTCTGACATGGCCACCCCCACCCCTCCTGCAGTGCAGGCATGTTGCTCTGGGACAAACTCTTGCTTTACCACAATCCTGTCCCGCACCACACGCCCTTCTGGGTACATTGTACACTCACTGGTGCAGTGACGGCCAGTCTGCCTCCCCACTGGCCTATGAGCTCCACGAGAACACGGACAGTGTCTGCCCCTTCTCCCCCACACCTGCTCATGCTGGTGCAGTGGGTGGCACACTAGTGGTGCCCCATGAATATTTGCTAAATCAACATAGGGTGGTGATGTCCCACAGAACCCAGTTCCACAAACACCACTCCAACCGCTACCATGGAGGAAGTCACTTCTCCTAAACATGCTGCAATGAACCTTCTGGTGGGGAGAAGAGGCTTTTTGCCTTACTCGCTTGTCTCATACATATTTTGGTATGGCAGGTTTGCAGGATTAAATATGGAACCATCTCATCACCGACAGAAATATCCCCAATGCGTGAGCAGTTGGTACCCATTGACATTCTGATGCAGAATGTGCTTTACAGTTTTAAAAAGACTCCGCTGCAACATTTTTTTGATGAAAGGAAGAGATTGGAAGTGCTTATGTAAAATAAGACTAGTTTTCCTTTATGATGGATTTTCACATGCTGAGAAGAAAATAGCACAATTTGACAAAAACAGGGCCTCCCATTTGCTGCACGCATGGAGTATGCATGTAAACAGGCATGGCACAGCTAGCTCAAAGCTCGACACAGCCATGGGGGTGATGGGCATGGTGGCATGGAGGACATGATACAGAGAGGCAGAGAACCCCCTGGTTCTGAAGTCAAAGCATCATCCAATTCACATGCAGATTCTCCCACTCTACTAGCTCAGTGATTCTGAGCAAGTCTCCAAGCCTCAGTTTTCTCACCTGTAAAAGGAGAACGATAATGATTCCTCTTCACTGAGGACTGCATTGCGTTAGATCATTTTGTGCTTGGTGCACAGTAAGCATCACAGAGACTAGCTCAGTGATTCTGAGCAAGTCTCCAAGCCTCAGTTTTCTCACCTGTAAAAGGAGAACAATAATGATTCCTCTTCACTGAGGACTGCATTGCGTTAGATCATTTTGTGCTTGGTGCACAGTAAGCATCACAGAGATGTTATCCAAAGTAAGAAAACTGATAGAGGGAGACATCAACAGTCTATTGTACACATAAGTGTCTCCAAGGACAATGGGTAGATAGTGTGTTCTAGACAGAAGTTTCCATTAGCGTGGAGCTGGGAGAGCAAAAGAGAGTGACAAATGAAAAGGAAGATTTCCTTCATGTCCCTGCCAAGGCCAGACCCACCAAATAGCCGAGGGCCCCCAGGCCCTTCTGAGAGCCCTTGGTCCCAGAAAAAGGGAAAGCAAACAGTGTGCTTGGAAGCCCTACAGCATTTAATTAACAATGACACCAAGGTTCTCTGAAGCCATGTGGCCCAAGCAGTAACACTTGGACATGAAGAGGTTCCCCATGTCCAAGCATGATGAGCAAGTGAATGACAGGTGCAAGTATCAAGGACAGGCCACCTGTGGAAGGTGCTCATCAGCCTCCAACGCCTGCAACTCCGGCTCCATGCTGTTTTCTGCTCATTGAACTTCTTGACATACAACTGCAGCAATAAAAGAGTTTCCAACGTGCAGGAAAAAAGGAACATGACCCGGCTCTGTGTCACAGACATGCCCAAGCATAAGCCATGCTACTCGGGCTTCACGATCATCATTCATACACAATACCAACAATTGTGACTCTTACTGATCCTTCACCACAGAGTAGCCACAGCGTGAAATGCTTACCGTGTAATGCTTCTTTTAGTCCTCACACAACCCGCAGCAGGGGGTGCCATCATAATGCCTCTCATACCGTGAGCAGACATCATCGTCTGAGCCCTGGTGGGGCAGGCTCGGCATCGAGGTTATGGGACATGTCATACTCATGCCCAGACCAGATGCCCTGCTCAAGCCCCATGGTCAGCCCAGGGCACCCTGGTAGTGCTGCTGAGGCCAGGGCCAACCGTATGCCACCTGCTGGTCTCCACTGTGCTTCTGAAATCCTGGAGGCCCAGCCTGCATTTCCTCAGCAAAGCAGCCCTTCCTCACATGTGAGAACCTGTAGCACATGTAGCTGGTCAAGTCAGCCCTGGGACAGTGATTCTTAACCAATTTTCCCCACTGGGACACATGTGACTATCATCCCAGACTATAACACTCTCTGCTCCAATTTCCAGAGTGCTGAAGGTAGCTCCACCTTCCTCCTCCCAGTCAAAATACCGACCAGAAAGCAAGTGCCTAAGAGTGGTGTTACACTGGAATGACCTTGAATCCTAAGTCATTAAAAAAATAAAAGTAAGTCATGTATAAATTCCTGCTCTCTATTATACTGTGATGTTTCACAAATGTCGGGACACCAGGGGAAATACAACACTGTTAGCAAACAAATGCTCCTGCTCTTCCATTATCCTTTACTGTCCCTGGCCCCGGCTTTTATAATTTCTCTTGCCTGGGTTCAGCTCCTATCCAATGGCAAGACCCCATCTTCATCTCCCTTCCTTTGAAAACAAGAGCTTAAACACACAAACAAATTAAAAGATCCTGAAAGTAGTTACTACCTCATTAGGCACACACCTAAAATTACTGTCTTCAGAAACAAACCAACCAACAACAACAAAAACAATTGAAATTCAAATACAAGTAGAATTGAGAGAGCCAACACGCAGAAAAAACAACAGCCCATTCACTTGTGATGACAATTCAACAACATTTGTGGAAGATCTTTTCTATTCCAAGTCCTCTGCTAGTTTCCTACCAGGATGAAAAAAACACAGCCCCTGCCCCCAAGTTCAGTGGGGAGAGCCCAGTGAAAAAGAAACTGCTACACAGTGTGATGAACACTCCAACAGAGAGAGGTACAAAACAGAGGGTGGGGCACAGCTGAGGGGCAGGGGGTGGTCCTGGAGAGGAGGGCCAGGGCCCAAGAGGAGGAGGGGAGAATCCTCAGATGGAGGTCAGGGCCTAGGGAAGGCTGCTTGGGAGTCTGGAGGCCTGGGATCTAGCATGACCAGGAAGAGGAGGAAGCAGGTAGCCAGTAACAGAGGGCAGTAAAGCCAGAGTCAGTTTGTGACCGTGTTTGCACTTCATCCTACAGACAGCACTGAGATGAGGGCAATCTGTGCTTGGAGGTGAGCAGGTTCTGGGCAGGCAGCGAGGGGAACCCATCTGGCCTGCAGGGATCTGGAAGCTGGTTTTGTGTGGGAGGTCAACGGGTATCAGTGCCTCTGTGCGCCAGGTGCTGTGGTGGGAACTGTACCTTCACCTCCTTTAATGCTCACCTTACACATGAAGAAACGGAGCCTCAGAAAGTGAAATATTTTCCCAGTCCACCAAGCTGGGACTTGCAGAACTGGGATGCAAGTCCAGGCCTGTCACTCTCCAAAGACTCCCTGGGAGCACTGGAAAGAGCCTCTCGGTGGACCAAACAGAGGTGATGGGGACTACACAGAGCAGTGG
>NW_007727276.1:259849-270803 GCF_000696425.1 Galeopterus variegatus | reverse complement strand
TCCTTTAATGCTCACCTTACACATGAAGAAACGGAGCCTCAGAAAGTGAAATATTTTCCCAGTCCACCAAGCTGGGACTTGCAGAACTGGGATGCAAGTCCAGGCCTGTCACTCTCCAAAGACTCCCTGGGGGCACTGGAAAGAGCCTCTCGGTGGACCAAACAGAGGTGATGGGGACTACACAGAGCAGTGGCCAGGTGAAGAGGTCCAGGGGGACACCAAGAGTGTTTCAGAGAGCCTTTGGTGGGAGGTATAAACTCCTTTCCCATCTGCATTCTGGGAAACAATCAACTGGCACAAAAGTGATGCCTTTGAGTTTGACCCCATGTAATGTCCCTGTACCCGACTCTAGAGCAAAGACTGTGGCAGGTTCACCCTGGAGGACAGTGGTCCCCTCTGTAGCCACCAGCACAGGGGGTTGTTGTCAATGACATAATGAAGTTAAAGTGCTCAGAACAGAGTGGGGCCCTTGGTAAGTAATGCACTCATTCATCCACCCGCTCCTCCATCCATTCATTTGTTCATCAGGTGCAACTTCCAGGCTCAACATAAGCCTAAGCATAGGCTGCGGGGCCACGAAGGGCCACATGACACCCTCCTTCCACTAACACCACTTCTGAGAAAATACAGACACACCCTGTGTGTACACTCACACATGTCTATGCAGACCTGCTAATGTAGGTGTGCACATACACACACTCGAAGTGCAAAGGAACTGCCAACAGAACTTAAACTCAGCCACCCAAACTGTAAATTTTCAGTCAGAGGTAGTTATTCTGTGATATAAAAATACAGTCTCTAGACACAAAGAGAAACACTATGAGTACTATGGGATGGCAACTGTGGAGTCACTGCAGTGGCACTACCTAGTGTGTGTCTTGCCAACACCTCAGCCCTGTTGTGCCCACACTGATGGAACAGGGGTTCCTGAAAAGCCGAACTCCAGCATCAGATGCTTCACTGGGCCCTGGTGAGAACCGTGGGCACCACGGCCGTGCCGGGGGAGGTTCTTGAGTGTCTCTCTCCAGGACCAACGCGGTGTACTCTGGCCTAATTCCTCTGACCTTGACTCCTGACTCCAATTTATGGCCACACCACCAGTATATTCAGTTAGGGAAGGGAGACAGACATGGAAGCAAGACTCGAGCCTACTCCAAATGCTTCAGCTCAGAATCCCGAGGAGAAAAACCATTTAGAGATGGAATTTGTCTTTGACATCCTGGGGTCAATCATTCTTGCTCATTTGCAGTCTCTCTCTCTCTCTCTCTCTCTCTCTGTCTCTCTCTCTCACATACGCACACAAGCATATGATACACACACGAGCATATGCAGAGGGAAAAGAAACAAAAAGAAAGCAAAAAATTTTAAACAGCTTTTTAAAAGGTTTGTGAGCCCTCTTGCACATCAAATAGCTCTTAGAAAACATTTTAATGATTTCCGTGTAAACGAATCAGAAACATATGGATTAAATTTCCCTTAAAATACACACATGTAATTAAGGGGAAAAGTGTTTGGCAAAATGCATTTTGCATTTTATCAAACCCAACAGTTGAAAAATAGGTTGAGACATCTGACAGATCCAAACCCAGCGATCCTGCCCGTCCCCGAGGCAGCACACATACTGTGCTTTTAAGCAGGGGACCCAGTTCCACCTCATCAGACCTTACCCTTTCCCTGGGCATTTCAGGAGAACCTATTGGATTTTAACAGGCAGACTGATTTCTCGGACTCTACCACGGCAGTTATGGGTCTTCCTTTTCCTGGAGCTATTTTCATTTTCGGGGGCTGGGGAAGTCTAGAAGATGAAGGAGTGGTCTAGGCTGTGTCCTGCAATTCACGCCTCCCTCCCCTCTGCAGGGGCAGTCCACCTTTCCCTGATGCTCTCCACTACCAGGGGAGGAGGAGGAGTTGACATTGGATTACTTCCCTGTCTTTTCTTCATCTGTGTGAGAACAAAGTGGAAGGAGTGTTTATTTGCAATCTTCATTCACCCCCTCACCTTGCAACAAGTATTTATTGAGCTTCTACCACGTGCCAGGTAGCATGCTGGGGCTGCTGTCCTCACAGGGCTGTCATTCTCACTGGAGCTTGCTGTCTGGGGCCAAAAGGCCCAGGGCTCTCACCGCAGCCATCTCGTCTTGGGCCCCATACCATTCCTCTCCCTTGGATTTTCTCCAAACTTGGCTCTGGACTCCTTTTTCTCCCTCCTCTTCTGTGTGTATGGTCCCAGGGTTCTACTGCTGACCTCTTTCGACAAAAGCTGTCCAGCATATTTTCCCTGTCCCCATGGTTTCCATGACTCCTTTTTCTCCCTCCTCTTCTGTGTGTATGGTCCCAGGGTTCTACTGCTGACCTCTTTCCACAAAAGCTGTCCAGCATATTTTCCCTGTCCCCATGGTTTCCATAATCTCCTGATGGCTCTTGCAACCTCTCATCACCTGACTCCGTAGCCTCCTTTCTGACTTCCCACAGAGGAGCGGCTGAGGTCCAGCCCCCCGTCCTGCTCCACAGCCCCTTTGGACAACAAGCTCCCTTAGTCTTGGAGATCCAGCACCTAATCACATCCTGAAGGCCCCACCTCTGATATCCTTACCTTAGTGATTAGGTTTCAACATATGGATTTTGAAGGAACACCTACCTTCAAACCAGAATGCTTGAATATTTGTGGCCACTGTGTGCCAGGCATCCTTCTGAGTGTTTGATCCTCAACACAACCCCCTGAGGCAGGTCACTGTCATTATCATCTCCAATTTATGGATGAGGAAGATGAAGCACAGACATTTTACACAGCCACAGATGATGTGTGCAGCCACAGTGGCAGTGGGGTCCTTATCGGGTGTGACTCTGGCCCCCTATCACTGTCATTATCATCTCCAATTTATGGATGAGGAAGATGAAGCACAGACATTTTACACAGGCACAGATGATGTGTGCAGCCACAGTGGCAGTGGGGTCCTTATCGGGTGTGACTCTGGCCCCCTGACTCCCTCCCTCACTCCCAGCCATTTTCCAAGACTTATTTTCTAAGCATTCTTGGAGAATCTATAAGCCACCTTTTGTTTTCCTTTCAAAAAGTTTCTTTTCCATTTAGATCAGCCAGACTATGTTTCTGTGGCTTGCAAGCACCATGGGACCAGAACAGCACTGATTGACATCTCACAGCCCAGGAGGCACAGACATCATCCATCACCGTTCCCAACCTCACCCAACATCTGTGCAAAACCCGTATGTAAAGAGCTTGGGGCTGAGGCCAAGGGGGACACCAGGCTGAACCAGCAGGCTCCCCTGCCCTCAGAGAACTCCATGTGGCGAAGGAAAAATGCAGGCAATGCACTCCTAGAACAAAGCAATGCTGGAACTAAGGCATAACCAGTCACTCACACAATGAAGGATGGAAGGAATTAAGGAGGTTGTACCTGAGCTGGTTTTTAAGAATGGGCATTTGGATAAGCAGGAAAGGGGGAAGCAGAGGTAATAGGAATAGACAAGATAGAATAGAAGAAAGAGAAAGGTATGATCAGTGAACAGAAGGGGGTCTCACCTGGGTGGACAGAGACAGAAAGCAGGAAGGAAGGAGCAGGTTGAGAGCAGAGCATTTTGTTTCATACATACATACATGAGCACACACAGATATACCCATATGCACATACGTACACACTCACACACATATATATTACATATAAGACGTATGTAGGTGCATGTGTTTGTGTTTGTATATATATGACTTTTACACCACTTCAGCCAAGAAAGTAATTAAAAAGAGTTCAGCTTTATACCAATTCTCTGCCAGTTCTCACTAAAGCATCCTGCCTCATGCTTTACTCAGAGAGGATATGGAATTGTTCACAGCTCTTATGGTGTCAGCTGCTATAGTCTTCAAAGTTACCCAGATAGTAAGATTTATAGGCTGGGGATGCCAGAGCAGCCACCCAGTAAACATCTGTTGAAGAGGCATCATGAAGAAGCTGCTGCTCTAAGACCCAAGGATCTAAGACACATTTCTAAAGACTGCAGGAATATGGCTCCTTGAGCTCCCGTGGGTGGCAGCACAGCTCACCCACATGTCACCAACTTAGAAGCTGCAGTCTCTTTCAGTGCTTAAGAGAAAGGTACCTTGACCACAGAGACAAGTGGTGATCTGGCCAAACAAGCCACTTGCCAAGGCCCAGCCAGGTAGGAGAAAAGCAGATTGCAGAAAGGAGGTAGTTTACCAGCTGGTTTCATGTAGGACTAGAAATTATGCCCAAGGACACAGCACACAGTAGCTCCTAAGCAAGCATCAGACCACTCTGCTATGTACCCACGGGGGTCCAAGCTGCCAGGAGAGAATGGCCCTTATTGGTTTCCTTTGCTGGAGGCAAGAGTTCCAACCCAGAAACAACAGAGCCAGTGACCAATCTCTGAGCATGTGTTTTGAGTACGTGTCATCAATAACTAGATCTGAGCTAGAGGGCCTTCTAAACATGAAATAGATTTCTGCAGCTTAGAAAGAAAAAAGGCTGTTTGTGGCTGGTTTGAATTAGGTAGAATGGAGACAAGAATTTTCCTCAAGTCCCCTCCCCTCTCCCTTGGGCGGCTACTCACTGCAGGACTAAGACGAGGTGCAGCACCTGGCTGATGCTGATTCATGCCCCTCAGCCAGGCTGGGCAACCATCGAGTCTGGGTGGGGGAGTATGCAGACCCCGTGAGGGCTGCTGAGAATGACTTCCGATATCATTGCCTACCTCCTATGGCTCAAGCGATCTATTAGGATTCTGCCTAACAATCCTCGCAAACAGAATTCTACAGCCTGTGATCAATGGCAATGTAGGTCACTTGTGTGTTGCTAGCATCGAAAGGTACAATTAGGCCTTTAAAGCTCAAGGCGCAATTAAAATCTCTATAATGGTGCTAATGGCTCAAGCAACCTTGAAGCAGCTGTCATATTTTAAAAGATCATTTTGAATTGTTTTATGTCTGAAATTGCTCTGTAAAATCTTGTTAATTTCTCATTTTCTATTGAGAACATATTTAATGCTAAGAAGATGGCTTTCTTGCAGCCATTCTGCACAAAAAGAGGCTGTTTCATTTAGGTCTCAGCAGACAAGATCATCCTGGAGGACTAAACTCCTCCAAACAAAGCTGAGCTCAGACCTCTAAGGCTTGGTTCCATTTGTTCCCTAAGGAAGAGTCCAAAGTAAAGATGAGGTCACAGGCTGTGACCCAGTCCAGAGCTCTCTGGGGACGGTTTAGACTGACCTCTAAGGCTTGGTTCCATTTGTTCCCTAAGGAAGAGTCCAAAGTAAAGATGAGGTCACAGGATGTGACCCAGTCCAGAGCTCTCTGGGGACGGTTTAGACTGACATCACTTCCTCTACGAAGAAGAGAGAAAGAAGACAAACTTGTGACCTTGCCCACATGAGCAAGCAATCATGTCCCCTCCTCGGTGCCCCCACTGTCCCCTGGCTCTCCATAATTGTGGCCATTACATGACACACAGTGTTCTAATTAGCTCATTACCTGTGTTCCCCAACTAAACTGTGAACCAACCCCCTGAAGGAGGGGCTGAGTCTGGTTCATCGTGGGATCCCCGATAACTGTCAGAACAATGAATGAATGAGGTACTGCCTCTGCTGAATCTTAAGGATGGATAACAGGTACACCAGGAAAAACAGATTAGGTATCCAGCCATAAAGAACAGACACAAGAAAAATATTTCAGAGACAGTGAGTTGGAAGGTCTTTATTCGCCAAACTCCTCACACAGTGACCTAGAACAACTCAGAAGTACAGTTTATGTTCACGTTATTTTCCAATAATGACGACGGCTAAAATGCACTGATCACTTTCTGTGAGCTACTGCTGTGCTAAGGGCTACACGCCCATCATTTCATATCCTCTCAATAACCCTCGGAGGAAGGCAGTGTCCTTATCCCTATTTTACAAAGAGGGAAACTGAGGCTCAGGGAGGTAGAGTTCCTTGCTTAGGATCACAAAGCCCACAAGGGGAAGAGCAGGATTCACACCATAGCCCTTGCTCTTGGCTACTGCACTCTCTTATGTGATTCTGAAACTGGTTGCTGCGACAGAAACTAGCCGATGGAATCTCTGAAACCTTGATGCCAGACAATGGGGCAGACATTTTACTTTGAAGATGCCACGGCTTTCAGATTTGTATTTCTAGGAGGATAGATCTTTGTTTAGGAGCCTTTCAGATATGACAACATAGAGCAAACTCCTGCTCAGTAATGATGAGGATGAAGATGTTGACAGCAACTCAAATCCTTTATAAACATCATCTCGTGGAGTCCTCACACCCACCCCATGAGGCAGACAAAATTATTATCCACATCACAGAGATGAGGAGGCTAAGATCTAAATAGATAAGATGATGTACACAAGGTCACAGCCAGAAATAGGTAGAATGCAGGGTCTAGCCAGAGGCCATCTGATGTCAGAGCCCAGCCCTCGGCCACAATAATCCCAACTCAAATGAGCAGATGAAAATTTCAAGAAAAGCACTCCAGTGTCCACGTGAAGATTGGATTTGAGGGACACGGCCTGGAAACAGGGAACCCAGTTAAGCTCTGTGCTGCTTTGATCTCTCAGAAAAGACCACAATTGATTCCATTGCAACTTCAGGAACTCCAGGAAATAGAGGAAGAAGAGAGGGGGACTCCACCGGAGCTCAGGAAATGACAGCCTCCAGGGTAAATCGGGCCATCTCTTTTTGTAGATAAAACGTTTTATTGCAACACAGCGATGCCCACTGATTCACATACATGTTGTCTACAGCTGCTTTCATGCCAGAATAGCAGGTTTGAGTGTTTTCAACAGAGACTGAATAGCTGGCAAAGCCTAAAGACATTTACTATTTGGCTTTTACCAGCCCCTAGACTACATGGTAGAGAGCTTGATGTAAACACCAGCGGGGGAAACAAGCCCAGAGTCTCCGGGCAGAATGCGCACACACTTCACCTGTCCTGCTGATGCTTGACACTCAGCTTGTAAATGTGTTCTTCAGAAAAATCCCCACTATATCCAAAAGCAGCCAGATCCTGCTCCTCAAACCCCCAACTCTTTGTCCTCTAAAAGGAGCAGCAGCAAGGAGTCTTACCTTTGTTGTACATGTTTGTTGGCACCTGGACGTCACTCAGACTGATGTTCACAGGCAAATTATTAAAATGGTCATTTGGGGCTAAGATGAATTCCTTCCCCAGCTCCAAAAAGTTCCCGTCTTTGTCCCTTTCATTGATCAGCACAGCGTTGAAGTATTCATACTGAAAGAGAAAGTCAAAAAATATTAATGCGGCTTAGGGAAGAGGACAGTGAGCTCAGACAGACCTGGGCACAGGCCATGTGTCATCGTCTCTACACTTGTGTGCCCTCACCTGTTCAGGTGATCTCTGGAAGTCCTACATACTTACATATGGCTGCTTTTGCACAGGTGTGATAGCGCTACATAAACAGTTGCCAGTGTCATTTGACATTTTTAGAAAACATAATTTAAGGGGCTACACAGCACTTCCTTATATGAATATAGAGAAAACTGCCCTAAAAACATTTTAGTTTTTTAAATTTTGAAGACAGACTCCACACTTATGCAGCCTACACTCAAGTTGAAGGAGGCTAAAAATCAACAACAAAAAATAAAACATATGATAAAATATATAATATGTCAGATCATCATACTTGCTATAGAAAAATAATAAAGCAGATTAAGGGGAACAGCAGCAGTGGAAGGGCTGTGTGTTTATACGTGATGCTCAGGGAAGGTCTCACTGCTGTAGTGACACTTGTATGGCGACTGAATGAAGGAGGAAGCCAGTTGTGTGGGCATCTGGGGGAAGCATCCCAAACAGACCGGAAAGCAAGGGGAAAGGCCCTCAGGTGGGATTTGCTGGCACATTTTACAAATGGCTATATCTTCATCATGTAACATATAGAATGCTTACTTTGCACAGAAATTATTCTAAGTGCTTTTCATGTGTTAACTCATTTGATTCTTGTAAGATCTATATGAGGTAGATTTTTATGAGTATTCTCATTTTGCAAATGAGGAAATTGAGGTATAGAGAATTTATACACCCTGCTAAAGATTACATAGCTGATAAGCAGAGGCAGAATTAAAACACAGGCAATCTATCTCCAGAGTCTGTGCTTTTATCTACTGTGCAATATTGCGACATGGCTGATGGCAGGTATGGTTGGAATTAACAGACCCTTAAAATAACTATGATTAATATGCTAAGGTCACTAATGGAAAAAAGTGGACAACATACAAGAACAGATGCGCAATATAAGCAGAGAGATGAATATTCTTCAAAAGAATCTCTATTAAATGCTGGAAATCAAAAGCACTGTAACAGAAATGAAGAATGCCTTTGATGGTTCATCAGTAGACTGGACACAGCTGAGGAAATAATCAGTGAGCTTGAAAATATGTCAATAGAAGCTTCCCAAACTAAAAAGCAGAGAGAGAGAGAGAGAGAAACAGAGTATCCAAGAACTGTGTGACAACTATGAAAGGTGTAACATGTGTGTGATGAAAATTCTAAAATGAGAGAGAGAAAGGAACTGAAGAAAAATTTGAAATAATAATGGTTGAGAATTTTCCAAAATTAATGATAAATTCCAAACCCCAGATCCAGGAAGCTCACAGAACACCAATCACAATGAATATACAAAAATCTGCACTACATGTATCACATTAAAACTGTAGAAAGTCAAAAATAAAGAGAAAATCTTGAAAGAAGCCAGACGGGGGAAATTTTTACCTATAGAGGAACAAGGTAAGGATCACATCATATTTACCTTCAGGTACCATGCAAACAAGAAGAAAGTGGAGTGAAATACTTAAAATAGTAAAAAAAAAAAAAGTCCCATCAACCTAGAATTCTGTATCCAGCAAAATTATCCTTCATAAGTGAAGGAGAAATAAAGACCTTCTCAAACAAACAAAAATTGAGGGAATTTGGTGCCAGTAAATCTTCCTTTCAGGAAATGCTAAAAGTTCTTAAGAGAGAAACTGCCCTTTCAAGAAATGCTAAAAGTTCTCAAGAGAGAAGCAAAACTACATAGGTGAGAAACTCTGATCTACAGAAATAAGACTGTTGAGCAGGAATAAATGAAGGTAAAATAAAATATTTAATTTTTCTTATTCTTTACTGATCTAACATATAATAGCATGTTCAAAATAATAATAGCAAAAAATTATTGGGTGATATAGTTTATGGATAAGTGAATGAGAGCAGTGTTATAACAGACAAGAGGGAGGACGGGGGAATACTCCATGCTATGGTTTGAATGTGTCTCCTCCAAAATTCAAGTACTGCCAATGTGATGATATTAAGAGATGAGGTCATTAAGAGATAATTAGGTTATGAGGGCTCCTCCCTCGCTCTGGAGTAAGTGACATGAAAGGTCTGGATGATGGGAGTTCATCCCTATTGTCTTTCCACCTTCTGCCATCTGAGGACACAGCATTCCTCCCCTGAGGATGAATGCATCAAAGTGCTATCTTGAAAACAAAGATGAACCCCCACCAGACACTGAACCTGCTAGCCCTTGATCTTGAATGTCCCAGCCTCCAGAACTGTGAAAAAATAAATTTCTGTTCTTTGTACATTACTCAGTCTCAGGCATTCTGTTAGAGCAGTACAAACAGGCTAAGACACTCAGTTATTGGGTTCTTGTACTACCAAAGAAATAGAAGAGGATTATTTGAAAGTGGAGTTAAATTACTTGCAAATGTGTATTGTAAACTGTAAGGCAAATATTAAAATAATTTCAAAAGAAAGTATAATTCATATGCTAAGACAGGTGAGAAAATTAAGTCACGTAAGATTCTTAATTAAAACTATAAAAAGTGGGAAAAAAAGTAGAAGACAGAAAAATCAAAGAACAAGGGCAATGAATAGAAAACAGTTACAAATATGGTACATATTAATTCAACTATACCAATAACCATGTTAAATGTGAATGGTCTAAATACACCATTGAAAGATAGAGACTGTCAGAGTGGATAAAAAAACAAGATCCAACTATATTTAGTCCACAAGAAACCCACTTTACAGACAGATTAAAAGATACAGACAGGTTAAAAGCAAAGGGATGAATAAAAATATACCATGCTAACACTAATCAAAAGAAACCTAAAGTAGCTATATTACAGACAAAGCAGACTTTCAGAGCAAGGAATATCAGAGAAAAAGATGGGCATTACTTAAGGATAAATAGGTCAGTTCTCTAAGAAGACATAACAATCCCTAATGTGTATGCACCTAACAACAAAGCATTAAAATGCATAAAGCAAAGACTAGTAGAACTGCAAGAAGAAATAGATGGATCAGCTATTATAGCTGAAGACTTCAATACCCCTGTATCAGCAGTTAGCAGACTCAGTAAGCAAAAACTTGGTAAGGAAATATTTGAACTGGACAGTACTATCAATTGGTCCTAATTGACATTTACAAAATACTTCATCCTGGGGCCAGCCCGGTGGCGCACTGCTACAGTGCAACTCATTATTTTCAAACATGAAAAGATATTTTCTTGGAACATTCACCAAGATAGACCACTTGCTGGACTATAAAACACACATTCATACATTTGAAAGGACATAAATCATATAAACTTGTTCTAAAACAACAATAGAAACAAAATAGAAATCAAGAACAGGAAAATAGCTGAAAAATAAAAAAAATGGAGATTAAATAACATACTTCTAAATAATACAAAGGCCAAAGAAGAATTCTAAAGAGAAATTTTAAAATAAGTGAAAATTAAAATCCAACTTACCAAATTTTGTGGGATAAAGCAAAAGGAGTGCTCAAAGGGAAATTTATAATATCAAATACATGTATTTGAAAATTAAAAAGATCTAGAATCTTAGATGATTTATTTTTTTTTTCAACTGGTAAGGGGATTGCAGCCCTTGGCTTGGTGTTGGATCCGAACCCGCGGCATCAGTGCT
>NW_007727276.1:257484-258968 GCF_000696425.1 Galeopterus variegatus | reverse complement strand
GGAGGGAGGGAGGTGTCGGTGATGGGCCATAATAATCATATACACTGTATATTGACAAAATTAAAAAAAAATGGGAAAAAAATAAAAAAATAAAAAAATAAAAAAACAAATAAAAATATCAATGTTATCTAGATATCTAATAAAAGATAATATCTAGAAAAGTCCTAAATATTTGGAAATTAAACAACATTCTCCTTAATAATACTTGTCAAGAAAGAAATGACATGAAAACTTGGAAAATATTTTGAAATTAATCATAATAAAAAAAACAAATCAATATTAGTTAGATACAGCTAAAGGAGAGTTTACAGAAAAATTTATAGATTAAAAGCTTACAATAGAAGAAATGTTCAAAATGAAGAGTCTACTTTAAGATTTTTCCCTTGAGAAGCTATTAATGAAAAATAAAGCTTAATCTTAAAAGAAGGAATAAAATAATAGAAATAATAGCAGAAATCAGTAAAATAAAAAACAAATAACTGAAAAAAGTCAATGATACTACAAGCGGGTTCTTTAAAATATTTAATAAAATTATAAAACCCTAGCTAGACTGATGAAGAAAAAAGTAAGAAATCACAAAATACCAGTATCAGGAATGAAAGAGGAAACATTAGTACAGATCTTACAGATAATGAAAGGATAAGAGAATATTACAAACAACTTCATGCCAATTAATTCAATAACAGGTTAAATGTCATTCCTTGAAAAACATGACTGATCAAAACTGACACAAGAAGAAAAACAAAGTATGACTGGCCCTACATATATAAATAAACTCATTTCATAATTAACAGCCACGCTGAAAAAACACAACTCAAGATTCAGATCTCTTAACTGGTGAATTCTGTCAAATAGATAAAGTATACAAATGATCTTACATAGACTCTTTCAGAAGGTTAAGGATTCAGAATTTCAGAATTCTTCCCAACTTATTTAATAAGGGCTGCATAACCCTGACACCAAAACCAAACAACAATATTTTTTTAAAAGCTACACAACAATATCTCTTATGAACCTAGACACAATTTTTTAAAAATATTGAATCAAATCCACTTATAATTAAAAGAATAATACATCATGGCCAAATTGCATTTATCCCAGGAATTCAAGGTTGGTTTTACATTCAAAAAATCAATCAATATAATTCACTAAATAAACAGATGAAAGAAGAAAAATCATATGATCAAATACATGCACAAAAAGCATTTTATAGAATTCAAGTCTTGTTCGTCATAAAAACTCTCCAGGAATTAAAAATAGGGGGGAAATGTACACAACCTGATAAAGAGCATTTATGAGAAACCTACGGCTAACATTATACTCGTGATAAAACGTAGCATGTTTTGCCCCTAAGATCAAGAACCAGGCTAGGATGCCTTACCATTTCTATTCGACATTGTACTGTTGGTCCTGGCAAATGCGACAAGACAAATAAAAGCCATAGGTATTGGAAAGCAAAAAACTGTCTTTATTTGTAGACAACA
>NW_007727276.1:253263-256683 GCF_000696425.1 Galeopterus variegatus | reverse complement strand
GCCTTACCATTTCTATTCGACATTGTACTGTTGGTCCTGGCAAATGCGACAAGACAAATAAATAAAAGCCATAGGTATTGGAAAGCAAAAAACTGTCTTTATTTGTAGACAACGTGATAGTATGTATGGAAAACCCTAAGGCATCCACATAATATGCTATAACTAGTAAGAGAGTTAGCAAGGTCATAGGATACGAGATGAATAGACAACACTCAATTGTATTTCAATATATAGTAGTCTCCCCCTTAACCTTGGGGGTAAGACCTCCAGCAGATGCCTGAAACTTCAAATAGCACCAAACCCTAGATATACTATGCTTTTCCTATACATACATACCGATGATGAAGTTTAACTTAAAAATTAGGCACATCAAAAGACTAACAACAATAACAAAATGAAACAATTATGACAATAAACTGTAATAAAATTTATGTGAATGTGGCTTCTATCTCTCAAAATATCTTACTGTACTGTACTCATCTATTTTCAGAAGGCCGTTAACTATGGGTAACTGCAATCACAGAAAGCAAAAACACAAATAAAAGGGGACTACTGTGCTAACAAAGAATAGTCGAAAGTTTAATTGAAAACAACAACATAAAAACATGAGATAGGTATAAATTTTTTCTAAACATGTGCAATGCCTATATACTACAAAATACTGAAAAGTACAAAATATTGTTGTGAGAAACTAAAGAGAGAGATACATTGCTCAAGAATTGGAAAACTCAGTATTAAGATGTAAAGTTTTCCCACGTTGATCTATAAATTTAATGGAAACCCAATCAAAATCTCAACAGGCTTTTGTAGAAGTAGCCACACTTATTTTAAATTTCATATGGAAACAAAAAAGATCTAAATATCCAAAACAATTTTTAAAAAGAAGAAAAAAGTCCAAGGACTCATATTTCCTGATTTTAAGACCTACTTTAAATCTAATTCATCAAAACAGTGTGATATTGGCATTAGAATAAACCAACAGATCAATTGAACAGAAGAGAGTCCAGAAATAAAGCCACATATATACAGTTAGCTGAATTTCAGTAAAAGTGCCCAGATAATTCAATGGAGAAACTTTTTCAAAAAATTGTGCTGAGACAAATGACTAAACACTTGAAAACATCCTCAATCCCTAACTCACATCATATACACGTTAATTCAAGATGGATAATAGAATTAAATGCACTTGTAAATGCTAAATCTAAAGTACTTCTAGAAAAAAGGTGAAGAATACTTTTGTAGCCTTCAGGTAGACACTGATTTCTTAGGATACAGAAAGCACTTACAATTTTAAAAATTGATAATTTGGACTTTATGAAAATTCAAAACTTCTGATCATCTAATTCACTTTTTTTTTTTTTTTTGTCTTTCTCCGTGTCCAGCAACAGATCGCAACCCTCAGTGTCGCCCCCGTACCAGACCGGGACCGGCAACGGGATCGCAACCCTCGGTGTTGCTCCCGCGCCTCGTTCAGCCAGTGAGCGGGAACCGGTCTGTATGTGGGATCCGAACCCTCGGGCGGGAGCGCCGCCGCACTCCCAAGCAGCGCACTATCCAGTGCGCCACCGGGCCGGCCCTAATTCACTTTTAATAAAACAAGAAAGCCACTGTTAAGGAAAAAGTATAGTATTCATAATATATACATTTGACAAATTATTTGTACCCAGAATAAGTAACAAACTCCTATAACTCAACTTAAAACATCAATCACAATATGGGCAAAAGATCCGAATCAATACTTTACAAAGAAAGCTATGTGAATGGCCAATATGCAGACCAAGAGGTGGGCAGCATCATTAGTCGTCAGAGAAGTACAAACTAAAACCCCAGTCAGATGCTGTTTTTCATTCACTAGAATAGCTGAAATTAAAAATTCTGATAATATTAAAGGATGCAGAGTAATCAGAAATCTCATATGTTGTTTTTGGCAATATAAAATGGTACAAATAGTTTGGGAAAATATTTTGTGGCTTCTTATAAAGTTTAACATATATCTACTCTATGACCCAGCAATTCTACTCCTAGGTACCTACCCAAGGGAAATGAAAATACATGCCCACAAAAATATTTGTGTGAATGTTCATGAAAGCCCCATTCATAATAGCCAAAAACTAGAAATAACCCAAATGTCCATTAACAGGTGAAAGGATAAACAAATCTGTGATATAGTCATACAATGGGTTACTACTTAGGAACAAATTACTGTTACACTCAAAATATGGACGAATCTCACAAACACTGTGTGTGAAAGAAGCCAGAAGCAAAAGAATACATATGTGTGATTCCATTTATATGAAGCTGTGGAACAGGCAAAATTATTATTCAAAAGTAATGGTAATGAGGGGTTGCTTCTGGGATGGAGAGTGGGGGTCGACTGGTGAAGTACACAAGAGAGCTTCCAGGAGTGCTGGAAATGATTCATATCTTGATGAAGTGTGGGTTACTCAGGTGTATTTATTTGTCAGTACTCATTGACTTGTATGCTAAAGAACTGTGCATTTTACTACACAGAAAAAGACCTTTCAATTCTTTTTGAATTATCAATTCAAGAACTTTACAGAAAAAGAGCTCAAGTTAATAAATTCCCTCCATAACCATTTTTTAAAGCACAATTTCCTGGGATATGGCACTCAGAAACAAAACAAATCACACCTTTCTGCTGAAACACCAACCACAGGAGCACCTTACTGTGCAGAAATACCTTGACCAGCTCACACACCACCCCATGCCAAGGGGAAGGCCCCCCTTTTGAGGCATCGGCTTTCTAGGGCACGTGTCAGCAGCATGCCTTCCCATAGCACCATGTTAAGTGAAGTCTTCATCTTCCAGAGGCCCAAACACTTCATGGATTATCAACACTTTCTAAAACTCAATCCCTTACCCCCATTGTTTCACATAACTGAAAGTTAAATTAACAAAACAAAGCCTCAGCCTGCTGGGTAAAAGAGGATGCAGTAATGGTCCAGGTTCTGGGGGCAGCACTGAAACTGCCATTTAACTGAATAATCTGCACAGCCCAGAATGCAAATAAAGCAGGCACAAAAGCGCACGCACGGTTTTGCTCAGTGTTGCTCATACTTTACCACGGTCGACTGTGTGTTCTGTTTCTCCTCCCCAAATGCATTTGTCCATTCTGTATTGATTTTGAAAAGGCTGATACAGTACAAACAAGAAGAATCATTTCTCAGTCCTTGAAATGCATTTTTGTAATGATGAGGCTCAGTGGCTTTGTCACAGGATCGATGGAGAAAAGATATGTGTAGTCCAGGTCACCTCGGTATTTCTGAATCCTTGTCGCCCATGGGTCAGAGTAAATTAATTCTTTCGTGAGTACATCTGATGACCTCCTAAGTGTGATAGGTGCTCAAAGGGAACAAAATGTGGCATATAAAACACAGGGGCACAGTGGCGGGTGTGCTG
>NW_007727276.1:251953-252841 GCF_000696425.1 Galeopterus variegatus | reverse complement strand
GGTGCTCAAAGGGAACAAAATGTGGCATATAAAACACAGGGGCACAGTGGCGGGTGTGCTGTTCACCAGCATCCAGCCAGCCCCAGGCTCAGAATGTGGTAGTTCAACGAGTGAGTGTCTAAAAGTAATTCAATAGGACAGGAGTCGGCAAACTTTTTCTGCCAAGGGTCAGACAGTAAATAGTTTAGGCTTTGTGGGCTCTAGAGTCTCTGTTGCAACTACTCAACTCTGCTGTGGTTGCGTGACGGCAGCCACAGACAAGACATAAACGATGGGCCTGGCTGTGTTCCGGCAAAGCTTCACTTACCAGAAACTCACGAAATTTCAAAAAGGATTTGGCCTTTGGGCTGCAACTGGTCAACCCCCGCAGTAGGGTGCTAGGGGATATTTGTGAGACAGAAAAAAGAAAAGAAAAGAAAAAATACCCACTGGCCAAAAGGGATCTTCAGCAAAGATGCACAGAACGGGGCACTAAAAACTGGAGGACTAGCTATGCCACGATGGGGAGAGAGACAGCAGAAGCCAAGGCAAGGAAGCAGCAAAGTAGGGACAGGAACAGGAAGTCCCTCAGACTGGCTGAATTGGAGGGTAGTGATGGTGAAATGAGAAAGCAAAGCAGGCGGAGGCCAGGGCAGAAAGGTCCTAAACACTGGAATACGGCACCTGGATTTTACTTTCTAGACCAGTGGTTGCAAACATCTTTGATCAAGCCCTCTTTTCACTAAGAATTTTTTGAGTGGTATTTCATACATACATATTTACTTATGACTCATGTGTACTACCTACCGCCCATGAGACTAACACATGCATATTATAATACTAACTACAAAAATGAAATTTAAAGTAAATAGAAATTAAAGTGGCATATTCTCTTTAGGCATCCCAGGG
>NW_007727276.1:249332-251098 GCF_000696425.1 Galeopterus variegatus | reverse complement strand
GGGGCCACTTTACATATATTTGTGTGATGGTTTTATGAATACATAACACCCCCATGAGGCCAGTTCCACAACTGCAGGAATTGCATCTGTGTTTACTTTGAATCCCCAGTTCCTGTCACGGTGACTTGTTGGTTGGCTGACAGACTGGATGGCAGTGTCAGAATCCATTCGGTCAACGACCTCTTACAGGACCTACATTCTGTAGACCTGTCTTTGCAATCAACTCTTCTAGGCCATGTGATGCCAGGGTCAGTTGCTCAGTAGGTTAGGAAGATCACACTCATATGGACTGTGGAAAAGGAAAGTTGTAGGAGGCCAAAGTCCTACCACTGCATGGCCTCTGTCAGAAAATTTGGACAGAGAAGAGGGTCCAGAGTAGTGGGACAAAGGAGACTCAAGAAGTGGCCAGAACTGCTGGTCTGTGCTATCACCATACGATCAAGAGAACAAGGCAGCAGATCTATGATACGTCGACAATCCTGCAGCTTCCCCAGGGGCCATGTGGGTATCCTATTTGCCTGCAGAGTTCCTTGCCTTCAATGCCATTGCCACAGACAGTGGCAATTTTCAGTTCTGATAGGGCTGCCATCAGGGAAAACAATCCATTGCTCCCCTCCTCTGCCAACTGTAGAGGAGCTCAAGCCTTCTCATTTAGCCAGCACGCAGAGTCAAGCTTCAGATTCAACTCAAAAGGGCTCAGTTTGTGTGCCCTCCCCGAAGGGTTGGTGGTGACTGTCTGCATGTGTTGAGGAGGCTTCTGAAATAATATCTCAACCAGAGGAAAGTATGCTATCCTCTTAATGCTGGCCCAACCTCTCCCACACCACCCACATCCTTGAAAATTCATCACTCCCTAGTTTATGGGTTGGCAAATTTTTTCTGCAAAAAAACGAGATAGTAAATATTTTAGGTTTTGTAGGCCAGACAGTCTCTGTTGCACATTAAATTTTGCTGTTTTAGTGAAAGCAGCCAAATGCAATACATAAACAAATGGGCGTGGCTGTGTTCCAATAAAACTTTATTTTCAAAAACAGGCAGCTAGCAGGATATGGCTGCAAGCCCTAGTATCCTGAACACTGCCCTGGTTCCCTCTTCACTCTTTCCAGGTGAGAGGCATCTAATCTCATAAATCAAGATGTCCCAAGGCAGTGCTTCTTAACTCTGGCCAAACCTCAGACAATTAGATCCAAATCCCTGGGCAGGACCCAAGCATCAGGATTCTTTTAGCCTCCCTGAGTGATTCCAGTGTGCAGCCCAGGCTGAGACACAGTGTTTCCAAGAACGGCTTCTGCTTCCCCTTTCTGCAGGGAAGTTGCATAACAGAACTACAAGGCACCACTGCAAAGGGCCTGCTTCATAGGCGGGAAGTATCTGCTCCACACGTTTTGGCTTGGAAATTAAATTCTGCCTTGAAGGTACTCTAACTGTTCCCTGTGTGTGTGTACTATGGAGCCAACTGACTGTGAACTCCCTAAGAGGTGGGCCTGCACTTCTCCCCACACCTACCCACTCGCCACTGAACCTGAACCAAGTCCAACTCATAAGATCCAGCCTGGGGGTCAGTTTCATAACACACAGCAGCAAATCCAGTGCCCACTCAGTGAGTGTAGTAGTCAGGGTTCTCCCAAAAACAGAGCCAATGGGAGATAGACACATACATACACACACACATACATAAATACATAGATGAAAAGGTGGATAGAATGAATATAAGATAATAGGGGGGATATATATATATATTCTATAACAGTACATTTTATATATAT
>NW_007727276.1:243253-248644 GCF_000696425.1 Galeopterus variegatus | reverse complement strand
TATATATATGTATATATATATATAAAACAGGACATTTATATATTCCTTATTTGTGCCTCAGTCTCCTGATCTGGAAAACGTAGTAACTGAACTCTTTCACAGTGTCTGGCACAGGTAAGACAGGTAAGAACAATATCGGACATCCGTGGTGACGGGCTCCATCCCACCTGCAAGGCTCCGGGCTCTCCCACTCCACCTGAAGCCTTTCTCCTTCTCAGCAACCCCACCTCCTCTGAACTCTTCTCCCCACTCAGGAAATCAGTGAGTTCTTTGGGCCTTTCTTTCACGGCATTCACGACACTGGAAATCCTGAGAGGGTTTGTTTTGGATGGTGAGCCCTCTAAGGGCAGGCAGACACCTATGCTCCTCTAGATTCCTGAAACACCTGTCCTTCCAGAGACACTGGGGCCTTTCTCACCTCCATGTCACTGGTACAATGCACAATGCCTGGAGGTCCTCCAAGGCAGGGAATGAATGAAGGACACGACATTCCTTCTCTGTACCACTTAGGGAAACATTTTCATATTTCACCACCACCTAGGAAGAGCCTTCCTGCCTCCCCACAAGTTAGTTCCAAATCAGTGGAGGAATTTAGGTGGGCCTCCCGATTCTCTTCGGGCAACTCCCTCTGCCTGGATTCCACCACGTGTTCCATTCCCGAAGCAAGAACCCGAGCCTGGTATGGCCATGAGAGCCAGGACATGGGAGCCTGATGCACGGGGACGCGCCGTGCTTGCCTCCTGAGGGCTCCCAAACATCTCTCTGACTCAGTTTCTTTTTCTGTGAAGTGGGAGTGGCAACTCCTACCTCTTTAAGTCCTTCTGAAGATTGAATGGGATAAAATGTACAAAAGCCATGGGCACAGTGCCTGCAGCAGGCTCATAATGTGTTTTGATTCTCTCCTCTTTGTTTTTTTTTTCTCCTTCCCTGCTCTGGGAGGATGGCCAGTTTTTTACAACTTAGATCAAAAAATAAAAATTAGTAGGAATATTAGTTCCAAATGAGCCAAGCAGATATCCAGCTCCTAGCGCCTGTGTATCCTATGGGGAAGTGACATATATTGCTTCTCAGCCATGCTCCTCTCCAAAGGTCTAGTGCCGTCTGGTTACTACTCAATAATCTCATTTTCTCCTCATATGTGAAAATTGATTTTTTAATGATCTGTTTCAGAATATTTCTAGATATTAATATTACATTAACTCATTTATAATTCCCCAAGTGCCATAGTTTCTTTAAAAAAACAGATAATAAATAGCCCTCTCCCAGCCATCTGGAATCTCCAGCCTCTGAGGATACTCAAATACAAGTATTAATGGCATACTTAACAAGCCACTTATGCAGGCCTTGGACTGCAGCTTTCCACAGGCCTAGCTGGCCACTTGGTATTTAATTGTAAGAGCCTTGGAGTGGAGTGTTTAACTCCAGCACACTGGGTTCAAATCCCAGCTGTGCTGCTTAGCCACAACCTCTCAGTTGCCTCATCCATTAAACGGGTTCACAACCACCCACATTATAGTGAAGTTGTCTTGAGAAATAAATGGGTGAAGGGTAAAAAGCACTCAGTTCAGTGCCTAACACAGGACTAGGTTGAACTGTACAAAACTGCCTTTTTTGTGCATCAAAAATGGGTGTATAGCAGCAGTTTCATGTGGTTCTACCTCACAGGGAGTCAACAGGGGGCAGCAGTCACTGTCGTGACGGAGCTGACTGGTAGGCAGAGGGCAGAAGGAAGTGTTCAAAGAGGCAAGGTGGGGACACCATCGTCCCTGCCTGGGACACTTGCTCCAGCTGCCACTTACACAATACTCATTCTTCCTCATTAGCATGTCCATGAGGCAGCACCTCTGACCTCCCTGATGGGGAACACTTACTGGGTGCTCTTTTAGCCTCAAAAGCCTGTTCTTTGTAGTACTTATCCCATGGGTCACCGGAACGTTATCTGAGTATTTGATTGATAGGGCCCCACTCTGCAATGTGAGATACATGTTTGCAGGGACCACAGATGTTTGTTCCTGTGCCACTGTTATCCCGGTACCTAATACAATCTGTGGTACAGAACAGGTACTAAAGTGAAGATTTTTGAAGGGACATGAAGAGAGAGGAGAGTGAATGCCCCACCGCAGCAGTGCCCTACTGTGGTCCCCAGGACACAGCAGGAGCTTGGAGGGGCTAACGACAGCCAATAGTGAGCCCAGCTCTGACCCAGAGAGACAGGAAGGCCTATTGGGGGAACTATGTAGAGTCAGAGGGCCTGGGCTCTTATGGGGCTACTCCAGCTGCTGTTCAGTCTAAAGCCATGATGGGAACTTCATAAGGCAGCTAGGAACCTTCTGAGGGTTCTTCCAGGGCCCCAAAGCCCTCAAACGGAGACGTCAGACTAATGGACACTCCAGCCTGGCTGGGCTGTCCGTCATTTCTTTCATGCATCAGATGGCTTACGAAGGCCTTCTCTGTGCCACTTCTACCCTTGCTCCCTCTGCCCCAGCAGCCAGAATGAGCCTTTGAGAATTGAATAAAGCTGTCACTACCTTGCGTAAGCAAGGTGTAGGATAAAAACCGAAGTCTTTCCCACCAGTGTAGAATAAAACCCAAAGTCCCAAAGGCCTTCTCTGTGCCACTTCTACCCTTGCTCCCTCTGCCCCAGCAGCCAGAATGAGCCTTTGAGAATTGAATAAAGCTGTCACTACCTTGCTTAAGCAAGGTGTAGGATAAAAACCGAAGTCTTTCCCACCAGTGTAGAATAAAACCCAAAGTCACATTTGATCTAGCTTTTACCTGCTTCTCCAACGCAATCAGACACACTGGCCATCTTTGGATCTTCAAATAGACAAAGCCCATTTCCTTCTCAGGGTCTTTGCATTTACTGTTCATACTGCCCAGAATGCTATTCTCCCAAGACTTTTGCATGGATCATTTCAAGTCTTAACTTAAATGCCAGCTTCACAGCAAGGTTTTTTCTAAACACCCCCTAGTGTATCTTTCTAGTCACTGCCATGCCAAGCACGATCCATCAGAACTTTGTGTGATGATGAACACATTCCATATCTGCACTGTCCGACACAGTAGCCACCAGCCACGTGTGGTTACTGAGCACATAAACGTCACTGGTATGAATGCAGAGCTGACTTTTAAACTTTACTTCATTGTAATTAATTTTAACTTTAAACAGCCACATATGGCTTGGTTCTACCATATTGGACAACAACAGGCCCACTACCCTATTTAACTTTTTTTTATTGCACTCAGTATCTGAATTTTCTTATAAATTTTTTCATAAGTTTATTGTCCACCTCTCCCATTAGAAACTTGAGCTCCATATGAAAACAGAGGCTCTTTCTGTCTTGGTCATAGTTGGAACCCCAGTGCCTGGCTGTTGGGAGGCACTCAAATGTGATTTGAATAAGTAGGCTTGTGTCAAATATTGTGTTGACACAATTATTCTCATCACATTTATCCAACAGCAGAGGTTTCCACCCCAGGATCTGTGCCCCAGGAAAGTGTGAGATGTGCCATACTTGTTACTACCAGTGATAGAAGTACTCATGCTTGCAAAGGATGGCTGTTTCTAGTCAGAGTAGATTTAAGGTTATCTGAACAAAAAGCTCATGCCAAGTCATCTGTATCCAGATTTATTTTGTTGAGTGAGAAAAAAAGGAGGTGACTAACACCTAATGAGAAAAGCTGCATATGGGAGTCTGTCACACATATAAGCATCATCTGTCCCTTCTACTTTGGTAGAAAAAAAGGCAAATGTTGTGGATAGGTTGCTATGGTCACTTCTCCCTTGTTTTAGTAACAAAACCCCAATTCTCCACTACAGAAAGGGCTTTCAATCAAGGGGCACTTGTCAGCCACATGCCACCCACAAGCACGGGACCCAGGCTGACCAATCAGAGTCCTTTTTCAGGGAACGCTAGGAATGCTGGAAGACTGAGGCTCCTGCACCCTTTATCACTCAAATGTGATTTGAGTAAGTAGGCTTGTGTCAAATATTGTGTTGACACAATTATTCTCATCACATTTATCCAACAGCAGAGGTTTCCACCCCGGGATCTGTGCCCCAGGAAAGTGTGAGATGTGCCATACTTGTTACTACCAGTGATAGAAGTACTCATGCTTGCAAAGGATGGCTGTTTCTAGTCAGAGTGGATTTAAGGTTATCTGAACAAATAGCTCATGCCAAGTCATCTGTATCCAGATTTATTTTGTTGAGTGAGAAAAAAAGGAGGTGACTAACACCTAATGAGAAAAGCTGAATATGGGAGTCTGTCACACATATAAGCATCATCTGTCCCTTCTACTTTGGTAGAAAAAAAGNATATGGGAGTCTGTCACACATATAAGCATCATCTGTCCCTTCTACTTTGGTAGAAAAAAAGGCAAATGTTGTGGATAGGTTGCTATGGTCACTTCTCCCTTGTTTTAGTAACAAAACCCCAATTCTCCACTACAGAAAGGGCTTTCAATCAAGGGGCACTTGTCAGCCACATGCCACCCACAAGCACGGGACCCAGGCTGACCAATCAGAGTCCTTTTTCAGGGAACGCTAGGAATGCTGGAAGACTGAGGCTCCTGCACCCTTTATCAAGAGTCACAAGATGCAGAGTTGCTGTTTTGGTCTGCCAATGGCCATCTCGCCCCTCACATGGAGATCAGTCTTCGGAGAACAAAGCCAAGCAGAAACAAACGGAGCCAAGAGCTGACAAGGAGGAGTGAAGTCTGATCAAATGACTCTGGCCAAATCCTTGACTACTCTTGCTGCAAAGCAGAGTCATGCCTTGGAACGCCCAGATAAGTGAGTCAATACATTCCCTTTTTGGTTTTGATTCTAATTTGACTTGGGTTGCTGGAGGTCTGACAAAGTGTTCAGAAACACTGCAGTCAATGCTTGAAAAAAGGTTGGCTTCCCCAAACCTCAGTTTTCTTCCCACATGAAAGAGGAACAACAACATCTACTTGTGTTAGTTAAGACATTTCTTTAAAGTGATGGAATTTTCTTAAGATACGGAAGTGCCTGATGGAATTCAAAGGACTGAACGCAGCCAGGCCTTAGGAAGGGCCTGGAACCAGAATCAAGAAGGCCATCAGGCTCTTTGGCAAAGTTCTCGCTTCTCCTTTCCAGCTTCTCTATGGGTGTTTGCACAAGTCTCCCCTCTACAGTCTGGCTTTCTCGGCCATTGGTTCACAGAGCAAAAAAGAAATACCCACCCACAGCTTCTCCATGTTTACATCTTTCCGTTCACAGACTAGCCCAAGAGGAACTGAAATTTTTGATACAACTCCCAAATCCTAGCAAAGGGAGGGGGGATGGCAGGGAGAGAGGAGCAGGGAGCCATAGAGTCACCTTGCACAAACATTATTTTGGGGCCCACCCTCATGAATGAAGGGGCT
>NW_007727276.1:189660-243085 GCF_000696425.1 Galeopterus variegatus | reverse complement strand
TGATTCAAGTTGTCTTAGTCTGTTTTATGCTGCTATAACAGAATTACCAGAGACTGAGTAATTTATAAAGAAGAGAGGTTTATCTGGCTTATGATTCTGTGACAGCTGCATCTGGCACAGGCCTCAGGCTGCTTCTACTCATGGCAGAAAGCAGCTGGTGGGTACAAGCAGATCACATGGCAATAGGAAAAAAGAGAGAGAGAGAGGAGAGGAGGTACCAGGGTCTTTTTAAACAACCAGCTATCGCGGGACCTAATAGAGTGAGAACTCACTCATTAATCCCCCCTCCCCTAGGGAGAGCATTAATCCATCCATGAGGAATCCACCCCCATGACTCAAACAACTTCCAACACTGCCACATTGGGGATCAAATTTCCACGTGAGTTTTGGCGGGGACAACACATCCAAACTCCATCACAAGACAAAAAATTATCCTATGAATCTGAATCCATAACTGAGTGGCAAAATGTGAAAGAACAGGCTCACCTAAGGTGCTAGAGTTTTAGAGTGTGATGCTTTATGCATGATGATAACCCCCTGACTATAAGGCAAGTCCATATTTTTGGTGCTGCAGATTAGTAGTATTAAACTGTATTTAAAATTATGTACCTAAGTTCTTCTTCAAAGGAACTCTCACAATTCCCAATGGACTAGAAAACGTGTCTTCACAAAGCCCAATTTAAGTTAGAAATAAATCACCCCTAGTTTCCACATCATAATAACTTTGCCATTCCCACTTAGAAAAGTTAAGAAGCAATTAAAAGACAGACACAGAATATGTGGCCTCATTATCATGATTATTATTGCAATTTAGAATGTTCTAGCACCTAATATTGTAGTGGTCCAGTTGCTCTGGTGATTTACTCCTGCATTTCCCACAGGATGTTAATTAGGGGAAGAGACAGCCAAGGCCACAGCATGTGCATCATGAAAGGACATGACATCCATCTGCGGTAACCAAGGTAATAAATTATACTAATGTCTTTTCCATCACTACGTAACATCTGAAACACAGAACTGCCTCTCTGATTTAAAAAAAAAAAAAAAGGGATAACTCAACAAGTGTAGTTATCATGGGTGTGCTTCATGTGCAGTGCTGGATTTCCAATGGGCTATACTTGATATAGTTGGAAGGGAGGGGGCTATGAAGGAGAAGAATGGAACGGGGGGTGGGGAACAGAAGCTTTCTAGACATATCTAGAATTTTGCAAAATCTAGCAAAATATTTCATTTTCAGCACACAGTAAGTTCTGTGTCATTTCATAAAATGCCGATGTTATTTAAAGTTACATTGAGGTTGATATGCTGGGCACTGCAGTGCTTCATTGCTTAGCATCTCTTAAAGTCTTACTCAAACACCCCTACACATCTCACTCCGTGAGGAAGCTGCACTCAGCATGACTGCATGATTAAGTCTGAAGGACCTACCTTCAGCTAAGAGGTGACAGAATCTATGCTTGAAACCTGATGGGAACAATGCCAGTGCTTACTCTATCTTGGTTGTTCAGAGCTGCTTTCCAGAACTGCAACTTAACAATATATTATAGAAAGGCAGTCATCTGTTGCAGCATACCTGTATCATCCATTGTCACATTTGGTGGGTGCTCTGAATATGTGTGAGTGAACTGACTTATTATCTGAATTCTAATAGGTTACACAAATTAGATGTCATGAGTTAAGAAAAAAAAAACACTCAAAAAAACTAGGAATTACAATACAATGACATTCCTTATGTATTTTGGAACTACTCAGAAATAATGTGAAAGATTATGAGATGGTGATTTTTTTCTCTCTCGGCTTTCCCTATTTATTTTTGTGGTTGTTGTTTTAACTTCATATGACCATAAGTAAGTGGAATAAAAAAATTAAACATCAAAATGAAAAATAATACAAGAAAGTAAATCCATTCAGTGCCTTGACACCTCATTTGAGATAATGCTCTAGGGAAAATGGATAAACTCTTCTGTGCTGACAATACAGATCAGGGAACTGCTCTGTGGCAAGAGGAAACAACTTCAATTTTGTCTTGTCAATAGAGGTTAACCTTCTATGTAACCTTAACAAGGCCCATTCCCACCATACAGTCTGTGAAGGTTCAGAAACACTTCCACCTAATAAACTACAAGGTGCTGTTTGCTTTAGAAGCCTTTAGGATCAAAAAATGGAATTTTTCAGGCTCCATGTGTCAGGACCCTGAGAAAAAAAATCATTGTGTAGCATCTAGATTTAAACCAGCAACAAGCTCTTATACATGTCAATGGTACAAATATACACAAAAAGCTTTAAGGTTAACATTCCTCCTGCTATTTTCAATTTACAACAGCAACGGCATGCTCTGAATGATGAGAAAAACCCACCATTCATTCATTCATTCTCTCCATTAGCATTTGCTAGGCACCTGTGATGTGCTAGAGTGGTGGGAACAGTGGTGCTCACTGAGTATCCCATGCCCTCCTACATTTCCCAGCATCCCTCGACATTGGTGCTGACCACATGACTATTTTGGCCAATGGGTTGTGAGCGGAAGTGATGCTTGTCACTTCCTGTCTAAAGCACTTGAGAGGGGGTCTGAATCCCCAACACTGGCCCTTGTCATTGGTGCTGACCACATGACTATTTTGGCCAATGGGTTGTGAGCAGAAGTGATGCTTGTCACTTCCTGTCTAAAGCACTTGAGAGGGGGTCTGAATCCCCAACACTGTCTCTTTCTCTCACAGCAGTTCCAGAAGCTACATTTGCCAGATGACATGGCTACAGGATGGAAAATGTCTGGGTCCCTGAGTCACACACTAGAAGGGAACTGCCCTGGAGAGCTCCTAGACCCACAGTGATATTTACATGAGCAAGAAATAAACTTCTATCTGTTAATCTCCTGAGGTTTCAGGCTGTTTGTTATCAGAGCTATCTTGATTAATGCAGTTGGACTCTGGGCTAGGCATGTGAAAAGAAGACAAATAATATAAATCCCTGCCCTGATTTATTCAAATCAAAGAAAATTGAAAATAAACATATAAATGATGGGTATCAGTTTTTTATAAAACTGTTTTCTCGGATTAGTTTAAACCACCTCAATTCACACATTCAGATCTCCATGCTCGCTAATAATGAAGGCATTCTACTTGGTTGAAAGCCTTCCATTAGTTTAAAAGCTCCAATTGTTGAACCATCAACATCTATAAGGGTGTAATAAAGGACTGAATAACTAAGTGTTACAGAAGCAGAAGCTATAGCCACATTAACATTCATGATTTACTCACTACAGTTCCATTCATAATCACTTAGAGATAAAAATACAATAATACAAAGTTCAACTTGCAAAGAAGCCAAATGCTTCTCTCTCCCCTCACCAGCTCCCAAATGACAACTAAATCTGAAGTATCAGTTTCATTTATGACATCTCAATTCTGCTCTAATTATTATGGGGAAAAAAACACTATTGGAGAGTTACAAAATAAAGCAAATGCAATTTGCTGGGAATTTGAATTGTTACGTTCATACTTCTTGATACATATTTCTTCCAAGTGTTACCTTTAAAAGGGAAAATATATTATCTGCCAATACAACACAAAGAAATATAAATATCTGGCTGTTTAAAAGGAAAATATCATATTAGGAATTCCCATATGTATATTTTCACATCACTTAAAGAAAATATTATATAAACTAATAGAGCCAATATGGTAACATGATATGAGTACTCTGCACCTATAAAGATCCATTTATGTAAACTAACACAGACATTGCTTAACCCTCAAAGCATAACTTCCCCCTCCTCAGAAAGCCACACATTAATTCAAATTTATTCACTTGATAAGGCCTAAGCAAATGGAATTCAGACAAACTCATCTAGCAATAGAGTGGCCTACAGTCGGGGGTGGAATACAATGAGAATGTCTATTAGTTTTTCAACCGCTCTGGAGAACGAATGCCGTGTACGATTTTTGGAAAAAGATGTAAAGACTGGGCTTGCAAGAACAAATAGCTGTGGAAGAACCGAGCGCAGTTACCAATCATTTCACATGCTTGGGCTGTTTTGAAGTCTTTGATCTCTCCCAGAGAAGCCATGGAAGCCAGGTCACCGAGAAGCCACCCCGGATTCCAGGGCCATTGAGGAATATTAGCCACAGGTTTTCCAGAGGGTGGTAATGGAGATCACACAACTTATCCATCTGCTTGAGGTTTCCAAGAAATCCTGCAGGCATCCTAGGAACACATTGAAAACACAACTCCACTTCAGCTGTGCAAATGAGACATCAGAGCAGAGTGAAGGTTTGGGGGAAGCTGGTGAATGTCCCCAAGCTTTGGAAGACAAGATACGTGTGTGGCTTCTCCTCGAATGTCCTTTCTGTTTCATTGCCCAAAGGAAGCCTAGCCAGAGGTCCCTCTTTCATGTTTGACCTCCAGGCTTTGGAAGACAAGATACGTGTGTGGCTTCTCCTCGAATGTCATTTCTGTTTCATTGCCCAAAGGAAGCCTAGCCAGAGGTCCCTCTTTCATGTTTGACCTCCAGGGAACTCTGAGTCCAGGAGGCCATCAAGAAGGAGGCATCTCCAGACCTTGCTCATTCTCCCCAATAGAGACAAAGCCACACACAGAACCAGAAAGTGTCCCAGGACCCAGGGTTGTCACTGAGAGGAACGATTCCAAACTTGTCAGTTAGAAGGCTAAGATTTTCTTCAATGGATTGTTTTTTCACCTGGACAAGTCTTCAACTTTCTGAGCCTCTGTTTCCCCATCTGTCAACAAGTCATTTCCACCAGATGACCCTAGGGGTTCCCTCCCAGCTTCCATACATTTCAGATTCTGGAGTCTGTTCCCAGGCTTTTCAGGCATTTAATGCCATCCATCACACTGGTACATGGAAGTACAAGTCCATGTTTTCCACCAAAAGTACCTCAAATGGAGAAGAAACTAAAGTACCCTAGAAATCAGTAGGCAGCCCAAGTTGGCCACCACAGTCATTAAATTACTGAAAGATCCATGTTTCTCATTAAAAATTACATTCGCATTTTATATTCTTTAACTTATTTGTTTGAGACCCCTGTTTTTATGATTTTTCAGCAACTGAAACATGTATTTACTACTACCAGGAACTGAAGACAGCACTGGTGGTAGACCAAGGCGGTAAAATGTGATGAGGAAGCCCACAGAGGTGATGAAGTGGAGAAACATTTGATTGTGGCATGCAGGCCCAGGGTCTGAAAATCCACATGCCCTGTACTAAGCAACAATGCCAGCAAAGGCATATTCTCTTAAAAGCCCCAAGAACAGGCATGATGAGAAATCAAAGAAATAAATTCTGAGGGTCAGCAACCTCAGGGCACTTGTTTTAGAAGGACTTGTACTTTAACTGTGGGGTTTCAGAGGAAGTTTTAAACCCTGTTAGAGACTCGACTTGCGTGAGCCTGTGCAGGCATGTGGAGTCTGGGGATGAGCAGTGTCCCGTGATTCTCATATTCTGGCTAATGATTAAGGGGAAAAGAAATTCTCCTGGATTTTTATAGAATGAACTCCGGAAGGATAAGACAGGCTGCTAAGCAGAGCTGGATTTCCCAGCTTCTGGAGATGGCATATTCAGTTGTTTCTGAATAAACAACTATAAAAAGCTTGACTAACAGCTGCCCACTGAGCTTCCATTACTATAGGATCTTTATATACATCATTAAATCATGTGCTTTCAAGTGTTTGGCCACATTTTAATAACACTGCTCAAACAATTTTTCCTTTCGATGAAACTGTACAGTAAAATACTGTCTGCCAAAATCAGTTCTGTGGCTGCAGGACACACCAACTCTTATTTAGCCTTCTCTCCTTTTGGGTCCTGGTGTATCTGAGAAGGCAGTAAGGAAAGGGTGGGAGCCACTGCATAGTTCAGGACTTTGTCACTTTCAAGAGGCAAGTCAAAATAGGGGACAAATGGAAGAGCTGAGGCTGGCAACACAGGCCAGGAGCAGATTCCAGAAAAGCCTATAGTTAGGGTTTCCCAAACTCTGGCCTTTCCTGTGTCATGACTGATTTCTGTACTACATCACTAGCTCTGTTCAATAATGAATCATTTTTATTATGCTATTATTTTAAATTTTAAATGTACTCCTTTTAAAAGTAGCTTTGCATCACTACCAGAAATGGGAAAACTTGTGTCATGAGCCATAAAGTAAAAAGAAATCATTAAAATACAATAAATAATCAGTGGTATTAAATTCTAGCTAACTACAGCTAAGCTCTGTCTTGCTTAAAAATGGAGATAAGCAAGAATTAGATAGATGTTGAAGACATACTAATACTGAATTGAGACTTTTTTCCTAAGCTTGTCAGAGGGGTTGACTGAAAGGAAGTAACTCTGTCACTGTTGGTTCAATGTCCCTCCCTGTGAATGTCTCACCCCTCGTCCTCTGTACCACCAGTTAAATGATCATGTCCAAGAGGCACATTGTGTGGAAAACCACTCTAGCCAGGGATGGAGGATCCATTGAGGAGTTTTAACCTCAGAAAGGGTCAGAAATCTCTCTAGAAACTATGTGGATATCAGATTGGAGAACAGACACTGAAGCAGGGGGACAAGCTGGGAGACTGAGGCAGAAATCCAGGCAAGAGATGATGATGTCATAAACCAAGATAGTGGCCTTGGGGGTGGAGAGAAATGAACAGATGAGAGAGTGAGCAGGGATGAGAAATTTGACAAAATTGGAAGACTGATCAATGTGGGGAGCAAGGGAGGTGGCGTGTCAAGGCTGCTCCCCAGATTTCTGGTCTGTGTAAATGAACGGATGGTGAGAAACACAAGGAGAGAAGCAGGCTGGGGTGGAGGACGGGACGAATGTTCGGTTTTAAATATGCTGAAATGGGCGGCGGTCTAGCATAGCGGATAAACATGCAGGCCCTTGGGTCAGGCTGCATGGCTTCAGATCCCTGCTCTGCCACTCACTAGGTATTCCTATAATGACTTTGGTCGAGATATTAAGCCATTCCATTCTTTAGTTTCCCCATCTGAAAAAAACTAAAGGCAGTTCTTTCTTCATGAAGTGTAGGTACTCCACGCCAGGTACCTATCCAATCACTTTACATATGAGCTAATGCCCCATAAGTATTAGCTATTGGTATCACTCCTAGAAGCCCAATTTACCCTGACAGTATTTGCTATCATGGGTGTCAACAAACATCCCCATAGTAACTAATATGAGTCAGGCCCTAGGCTAGTCTCTGCTGACCTTCTCCAGCAGACACTGCCTCCCCTCCCTACACCCTGACAAGGGCATCCAAACACTAAACTGCCATAGTAACTACTACTTTTTACAGCTAGACTTGAGAGAGGTGTCCACACTCCTATCTTACCATGTACTTAGATCTTTAAGAGGAAAAAAAGTTATTGAAGTTTTAAAATTGGTGAAATTGCCTTCAAATCTAGGCAAACCATATATCCAATGCAAACCATACACTCTTTGCAAACCATATACTCAATAAGGGGTTAATATCCAAAATATATAAGGAACTCATACAACTCAATAGCAAGAAAACAAACAACCTAATTAAAGAATGGGCAAAGGGGGCCGGCCCGGTGGCGCACTGCTACAGTGCACCACTTGGGAGCATGGTGGCGCTCCCGCCGAGGGTTTGGATCCCACATACAGACCGGTTCCCGCTCACTGGCCGAGCGAGGTGCGGCCGCAACACCGAGGGTTGCGATCCCGTTGCCGGTCCCAGTCCGGTACGGGCGCGACACTGAGGGTTGCGATCCATTGCCGGACACGAAAAAAGACAAAAAGGAAAAAAAAAAAAAAAGGAATGGGCAAAGGAACTGAATAGACATTTTTCCAAAGAAAACATACAGGTATATGAAAAGTTGCTCAACATCACTAATCATCAGAGAAATGCAAATCAAAACCACAATGAGATATCAGTTCACACCTGTTTGAATGGCTATTACCAAAGAGTCAAAAGATAACAAATGTCAGTGAGGATGTGGAGAAAAAGGAACCCTTGTACACTGCTGGTGGGAATGTAAATTAGTACAGCCATTATGAAAAATAGCATGAAAGTTCCTCAAAAAACTAAAAATAGAACTACCACATGATCCAGCAATTCCGCTACTGGGTATATGTCTAAAGGAAATAACATCACTCTCAAGGAAATATCTGCACACCCATGTTCATTGCAGCATTATTAATTGTAGCCAACATATGGAAACAACCTAAGTGTCTGCTGGCAGATGAATGGATAAAGTAAATTTGGAATATATATTCATGAAATATTATTCAACCCTTAAGAATAAGGAAATCCCGCCATTTGAGGCAATATAGATAAACCTGGAGGACATTATGCTAAGTGAAATAAGCCAGACACGGAGAGACAAATACCACATGATCTCACTTATATGTGGAATCTAAAGAAAAAAAAGTCAAACTCATAGTCACAGAGAGTAAAATGGCAGTTACCAGATGCTGAGGGTGGGGGAAAAGGGGAGATATTGGTGAAAAGATACAAACTTCCAGTTATAAGATAAAAGTTCTGAAGACCTAATGTACACCATGGAGACTACAGTTAATAATAGTAATGTACTATATACTCGAAATTTGCTGACAGGGTAGATCTCAAGTGTTCCCACAACACACACACGCACAAATGGTACAGCGAGATGATGGATGTGCTAGTTGGCTTGATTGTGGTGATCATCTCACAATGTATGCGTATGTCAAAACATCATGGTATATACCTTAAATATATACAATTTTTATGTGTCAATCAAAGCTCAATAAATCTGGGAGTGGAAAACAAATCTAGGCAAAGAGCTTAGTTATAAACTAAAAAGGCCTCTTTTTCTTTGGTTTGATTCTCAAAGTAGGGTTGAACTGGACACAGAGGTATAGGTACAGACTAATAGTTGATCTTCGTGGGGTGGGACCTGAGCAGTTCTCCCATGATCTCAAAAAGAACTCAAGGAAATTGATGGAACCTCCCAAACATGTTGCCTAACATTCTCAAAAGGACATTTCTTCATTTGTTCTAAATAAATAGAATTCAGAATCAAAAACTAGAACCAAAACAAAGCAAAACAGCCACTTATTCTTGTTTTTTTTCCCTTGCTGCAACAGTTTCCACGCCATTTGTGATTTTGCCCAGGGAGGTAATTCAATAATTTTATTCTCCAAAAAGCAGATCACTGGCAAAACTTTGAGATTTCTGCCCCAGATTAAACAGGACTCTGCTGCACACAGAGAGTATTCTTTCCTTTGTATCTCACAAAAGGGACAGCTGGGGTGGGAGAGAATTCACAAGCAAACCTCAGCGCTGGGAAAGAAGCATATTGCAAGCCTTCAGTCTCAGCCAGCACCAGGTCGATCTTCATTCCCTGAGATGCTTCATTCATCTCTGACTTGTGCAAGGTAATATTTTACTTAGGTTTCAGTTCTCCTGCAACACTGTGCTCAGTCAGAGTAAAACGTTTGATGCCAACATCTTCAGTGTAGACTAAAATTGCAAATAAGAAGACTGGAGGCTCTAAAATGATTTCCTGAGCTCCACTAATATCACCACTGGGTTACAGAAGCATTCTGGAAGCTATCTTGGCCAGTCTCTCAAAACTTCAATCAAAGGGTAGAGAAACTCAGAATCACAAAGGAACAGATGCAATACAGAGTGCTCATCCTGGAACTCAACCTCACTCGAGAAACGAAAAAACTCAATTTGAACTTAAATTATTTTTCTAGGTGCATCAAATCCTGGTAACCTAGACACTTCCTTCTTCTGTCTGCTTCTGATAATCTCATTTTCCCCTCTCCCCTTTCTTTCTTCTCTCTCTCTCTCTCTCTCTCTGACTTCCCTTCTTCTTTTTTATGCACCTTCTTTAATTGTAGCCACCACGTGCTAAGTTCTTGCATGCTAGGTGCTCTGCTAGATGCTTTCTGTGTATCACATGATATAATCATCCAAAGACATAAAAGGCGTTACTATTATTATCTCCATTTGGCAGGTGAGGACACCAGGCTCAGAGAGACAGGATAACTTGCCCAAGTCTCACTCAAGCTGACGTAAAACTATTATTGCTGACTCCATAACTATTACTATCAACCACTGAGCTTCTCTCTCTGCTTTACCTCTTCCTTCTCCTCTTCCACAAGCCCAAGTGAATTCAGGCGGCACTGATGTACTTCCAAAACTCTTCCCAGTTCCCTGGTTATGCTTTATAGTTCACAGCACAGAAGGGCGCCCACGTGGACAGTCAAGGGCAGCCCACAGAGTTGGTGTCTCTTGCCAGTCCTGGTTGGGTAGACCCCAGTGCTGACACCATTTGATGACTTGTCTTGAACTTATTTTCCTAGAGACAGACCACGAAGCAATGGTCTTTTCCAGCCAGGACCCCTATTGTTGTTTATTTGATATGGAGAAAATTCTGTCCTGGTCCTCTCAGTTGAAGATGACAGACACAAAAATATTTGCTTTTAAATTTAAAAGTTAATTAAAGTAAATTTTTAGTATTAAGAACTTTATGTGCTTCCAGCACATAGGCTACAAGCCACAGTATAGCAGAACCCACCAGGACTCTGTTGAATTTTTCTTTTTAAATGATCCTTATTTCCCAACCCAAAGATAACACCACAAAATGATGAAGCAAACCTTTCAATACTGGATTGACTACAAAATCCCAAACAACTGTCCCAAACTTTTAAGGGACAGCCACTTTTCTGGCTATACTTATAATTATACAGTGTTGGGCAACTAACAAAACTCAACAGAGCCCAGAAATCACAACATTATAATGAGGTGGTTCACTTTTTACAACTATTTTATATCAGTCACACTAACCTTCTTCTTTTAAACTTTTCCACATGTTTAAATCCATTTTTCTTGCAAAAAGTAAAAAATAAGTTACTTTGTTGCCCAGGCCCCCAAAAGAAATAAACACTATATATGAATAACACTTGTAACGTTACTATCAGCGCCAGCCATTGAGGGGAAGAAGTTGGCTCAGATAAGCAAATTTCCTTTTCTTCCAAAAATAAAAAAACAACAACATCAGCATAATTATTGTTTTGTTTTTCTTTTCTCTGTTAGCTTGGGGTTTTCTTCACAATAGGCAATATAACCAGTGTAACAGTGATATCATATAGAAGGAATCCTGAAATTAGCAGTGTAAAACTCAATTAATTTGAGACTTCTTTTTAAAATATTTTTTTGCAATTCTCTCCTTGGTTCAATACAAAAAAAAAAAGTTTATACAATACCCGCTGTAGTAGTCAGAAGTCTAAAGAGGGCTCCATCCAACATTCCTCTCCCCTGATTATTCAACTGAACACTAATCTAGGGATATTTTGCAGATGAAATTAAAGCCTCAAGTCAGTTGACCTTAAAATCTCAGCCTAACTCAATTAGGTAAATTTACTAAAAGCAGAGAGTTTTCTCTGGTTGGCAGCAGAAGGAAAAGTTGAAGACATTCAAAGCACGGGAACTCAACATGCCATTGATGTCTTGGAAGATGGAGGGGGACAAACGCAGGAGCCAAAGACAGCCAGCAAGGGAGAGTGGACAGTCCTACAACCACAGGCACTAAACTCTGCCAACAACCTGGATGAGCCGGGAAGCATATTTGTCCACAGAGACTCCAGAGAAGAGCCCAGTGCAGCCCAGCCAACACCTTGATTTTAGCTTTGTGAGACCCAGAGCAGAGAAACCAGCCAAGCTCACCCAAACTACTGACCTACAGAACTGTGAGATAATAAATTGGTGCTGTCTTAAACTGCTAAATGTATTATATAATAACAGAAAAGTAATACATCTGCTATGTGCGTGGCCCTATGCTAGAAAGTTAAAAAATGTAGGGCAAAGACTACTAGCACAGGGTGGCACAAGGTATACAACTCAAATTTTGGCTGTAATGTTCATTATTTATGCTTTATCTCACTTAATCCTCACCATGACATTAAAGGAGATTTATTAGTCTTACTAAAGATATTGAAGATAGCTAGATCAAAGTTCAATGAGATGGAGCTCTCCACTCAAGGACACACTCCTAACATGTAGCAGAACCAAATTCAGCTCTGGCCTCAACTGATGCTAACTAATTCACAAAAAACATTTGTTCTGCTGGAAAACTAGAGCCCATGGGTCTACAGTAGTGTAAATTTTTCCAGCCTCTTTAATCAGGCTGAGTGGCTGTGATGTAAATCTATATGAGAACAAGGACTTCTAGCCTGATGAGAACCCATGCCACACACCCAGCCTCAGCAGGGGAAGAGAAGACCAAAGGAGACTGCAAGGAAAATACAAACTGTGTAGGCACAACTTACTCCCAAGTAGAACCCCAGGTCTTCCTTAGACTGTTTCCTTGATCCTACCCCGGGAAGAGAAGACCAGAGGAGACTGCAAGGAAAATACAAACTGTGTGGGCACAACTTACTCCCAAGTAGAACCCCAGGTCTTCCTTAGACTGTTTCCTTGATCCTACCCTTGCCCTTACAAAACAGAAGATGCAAAGGTCCATAACACTAGAAGTTTTTCTTCCACCACAGATGATCCTGTGTCTCTTCAAAGCACTGTTACAGCTTAAACTATGCATCGGGGCAAGAGTGCTTTTTTCTATAAAATTAATATCTTATATTGAAAGAGAGAGAAAGAAGCAGAGAAAGTGCTAGATTTTCTCTTCATTACCAGGTTCAACCAAGATAGAAGGTTTCCTTTTTTGTTTGGATTAATGTATCCTTATAGCATTCTTGGTTATGATGTCTATTGAATACATGTTTTAAATAAATAATTTCTTCAGATAGGACCACACACATCTCCTCAAAATAGAATGCTATAACAGACAAGAATACTACAGCTGCAAGTGACCAAAAAAAAATGTCCAACTGGTTTAAGCAAAGAATAGGAACGCACTGGCTCCTGTAACTGAGGTGTCCATAAGTACATCTGACCCTGAGGCACATCAGGACATGACAGAGCCTCAAGCAATGTCGTCTGAATTGTCTCATTCTTTTTCTCTCAGCTCCTCTTTCCTCTATGTAGGCTTTATCTCAGATAGGCATTCTCCACATTGTGGCAGGATGGCTGACACAGCTCTAGGCTTAAGCCTTTGCAGTAGACAGGAGCATGTCTTGTCTGGTAGCTCTAGCAAATTCCCAGGGTTGGGCTCTGAATGGCTCTTACAGGATCATGACTCCCTCCCTGAGCCAATCACTGTGGCCAGTCATGGATCAGGGGCATGGAAATCCTGTGGGCTGAGGTGGGGAGTAGTAGATCCACAAGGAAAATCAGGGGGTATTAATAAAATAAAAATTGGACTGTATATTGGACAGGCGAACCACACACATCTATCACATGGCCTGATGCTGGCAGGCTCAATAGGGTACCTCCATCTGATAGTGACAACTCACCCTTTGTCATATCATTGCAAGCCAGATGGCAACCCAAAACTCCATCACCAGGCATGAAGCCAAATGTACCAAATGAGTAAAAGACAAGGGATAAAGAGGGTCCACCAAATTCCCTATACACCAAAAATTAGGAGTAGTTTGTGGGATATTTTGTCCTATTCTTATCAAATTGAATGCTACAAAATTGCCATTTTTCATAGGTTAAAAACTCCCACATATCAATAATTTCATAGGTTCATACTAAAAAGAGGAATGGATTCTGCCTAATTTCATTGAGCCCACCATATTAACAAAAGCTAATAGTTATTTAGAACATGTACTAGGCCTTGAACTCTAGACCTAAAAGTTTAATACAAAATAATTTAATGAATTATCTCAAAAAAAACCCTATGCAAAGCTATAATAGAAAGAAAGCTAATAGTTATTTAGAACATGTACTAGGCCTTGAACTCTAGACCTAAAAGTTAATACAAAATAATTTAATGAATTATCTCAAAAAAAACCCTATGCAAAGCTATAATAGAAAACAGATCAGTGGCTGCCAGGGGTAAGGGACTGGGGTAAGGAGACAGACTTGTACTAAGAGGTACAAGAGAACTTAGGAAGAGAAGGAAATGTTCTGTGTAATGAGTGTGATGGTGGTTCACAACTGAACGTACCTGTCAATGAGAATCAAATTGTACACTTAACAGGTGGGTTTTATTGTATATACATTATACTTCACTAAAGCTGAGCTCCCCAAAAATAAATTTTAAAAGAAGCCTAATGAAGTAGTATTCTACTCATAAAGAAACTAAGGCCACCACATATAACTACTGGTTAAGAACCAGTGGAGGGTGAGTGCATATTCATAGTAACGTTAGAATTGACATTAGAGACCCGCTAGTGCAACCCCTCCACTTACCAGTTGAGATGGACAGCTATCTGCTAGCTTGCACAGCAGGTTCTCCCCCTTCTTTTGGTAATGGTAGCCTAATTTCCATGATCTCAGCTCATTTGGTTTGGGTAGCACCAATTGCATCTCTGGATCCAGAAGAGGACATACGACTCATGCATAAACTACACAACAAAATCCATCTCCCCAACATGTGGGGACAGGTACTTTGCACAGTTGGAGCTAACGGCAGTAGAGCCCAAGACTTTTGTAAAAGTATTAAGACAAGAGAAATCATTTTCTCTAGGATATAAGCAATTGAGGAACTGGTGGAAACAACCATGTGGACATAACTTACCTAAAAGTAAAGATAACATAGAAAAAGAAGGAATTGAGAGAGAACGAGAGAGAGAGCAAGAGAAGACAGTGTTTGAATCTCTGGATTGGGCCATGCCTGAAATCTGAACTAGCCATTAATCCATCAGTTATGACAGTCAAACAGGCTCATTTTGCCTAAGTTAGTTTGAGTTGTGCATTCTGTCATTTGCAACCAAAAAGATCCTGTTTGTATAAATGTGTAAACTGAAAGCTCTGAGAGGGATAGTGTTGTGGGTTGAATTATGTCCCCCTAAAAGATATGATGAAGTCCCAAGCCCAGGTACCTGTTACTGTGACCTTATTTGGAAATTGGGTCTTCGAGGGTATAAGTTAAATTACTATAAGGACATACTGAATTATGGTGAGCCGTAAATCCATTATGTCTGTCCTTCTACAAAAAGGAAAAAACACAGACACACAGACAAACACAGAGGGAAGATGGCCAGGGTATAAGTTAAATTACTATAAGGACATACTGAATTATGGTGAGCCGTAAATCCATTATTTCTGTCCTTCTACAAAAAGGAAAAAACACAGACACACAGACAAACACAGAGGGAAGATGGCCATGGAAGAGGGAGACAGAAATTGGAGTGATGTAGCTGCAAGCCAGGCACACCAAAGATTGCCAGCAACCACCAGAAGCTGGAAGAGGCAGGCAAGATTCTTCTCGAGAGCCTTCAGGGGGAGCACGGCCCTGCTGACATCTCAATTTCAGACTTCTAGCCTCCAGAACTGTGAGATAATAAATCCCTGCTGTTCTACGCTACCAGTCTGTGGTACTTTGTTATGTCAGCTCTAGGAAATTAATGCAGATTTTGGTACCAGGAGGTAGACTGCTGCTGTAACAAATATCTAAAGATGTGGCAGAGGTTTTGCAATTGGGTAATGAGTAAAGAATGGAAGAATTTTGAGATGCATGAGAGAAAAAGCCTAGATTGACTGGAAGAGACTGTTGGTTGAAATACTGACCTTAAACCCAATTCCAGTGAGGGCCCAGAAAGAAGAGAAACCTATAGAAAAAACTTCTATCATCTTATAGAATACATATAACATCATGAATAGAAGGTTGCCAGAAATAAGAATGTTAAAGTTACTTCTGGTGAGGCTTTAAAAGGAAATGTTGATCATGTTATTGGACTCTGGAGGAAAGGTTGTCAGATACTGGAGGACACAGGAGAAAAGGACAGTGGAGAAAATACTTGATCTTATGGGTATATATTTATTTAGATAAAGAGTGATATAAAATAGCACTGAGACTATTACTTTCCTTGTTTTCAAATGGCAGAAAACTTGGCTGAGTTATGTTCTACCACTGGGTGGAAAGTAGAACTTTAAGTGAATGAACTTGGATATTTAACTGAGGAGATTTCAACGCAAAGTGCGGAAGGTGCAGCCTAGTCTCTCCTTTCTGCTTACAGTAAAATGAAAGAGGAAAGAGATAAATTGAGGATGGAATTGTTAAACAAAAAAGAAGCTGCATTTGGTGATTTGAAAAAATTTCAACCTATCCAGATAGCAAAAATGAGAAAGTGTACTCCGGAGAGAACACCAACGGTGTGGCTGTAAAAACTTCAACTGGAAAGATCAGGCCTGTGACTAACAAATCCAATCAATCATCTGAGCAGAAGCCAGGAATAGAGATTGGACTATCCAGAAAGAATCTGTGGAGAACCTGTCTGTCTAATGGCATGGATCCCCTCGACATCCATGAAAGACTGACAAGGTTATTAAGAGATCATTATATGAGCAGAAACACTGTCAGCCAGAACTGAAAGAGACAGAGACAGTATGAAATAAAGGAAGAGTGACTCTGAGTGCAGAGCCACAGATTCAGAAGCCGGAGACAACAGGACCAAGAGGGCGGGGTTGCCAGCTGGTACCCAGAAGGTATAGCCTCGAACCACAGAGAATTATTCTCAGGCCTGGAACCCTATTGAAATTTGTCCTGCTGGGTTTCAAACTTGCTTGGTAGCCATGACCCTTTTAATCCTTCCAATTTCTCCCATTTGGAATGAGAATGTCTATCCTGTGCCTATGCCATCATTGTATTTGGAAGCACATAACTTGTTTCTCAGGTCCATAGATGGAAAGGAATTTTGCCCCAGAATGTACCATACCCTGAGTCTTGCCCATGCCTGATTAAATGGTATAGAAGATGAGATTTGGGACATTGTGAGTTGATTATATTTAGAAGAGATTTTGGACTTAGAGGTGATGATAGAATGGACTAAGATTTGAAGGGGTGTGGGGATAGGGTTAAATGTATTTCACACATGGGAAGGACATGAATTTTGGGGGGTCAGAGGGCAATGTGCTGAATTGTGTGCCCCCCAAAAGATGTTAAAGTCCTAACCCCAGGTACCTGTGAATGTGACTTCTACCCTCCAGAACCACGAGATAATAAATTCCTGTTGTTCTAAGCCAAAAAGTTTGTGGTACTTTGTGATTGAAGTCCTAGGAAACGAATGTAAGAAGAGACTCACCCAGCTCCCCAGAGTGAATCAGTGGCAAACTCTAAACTGTGAATCTAACCCGTAGATTGATTTAGCTTACAAAGGGGGAGAAAAAAATTATATAGGTACATATTATAATAACTATTTTTTCCACAAACAACTGGTAGTTCCAATTATTGCATTTATAAATAAAATGTCTAAGAAAGAAGACAAATAATAGAGATTGTGGGTATATATTAGATACAGAATGATATAAAATTGGCATTGAGATTATTATTTTCCTTAAGGTAAAGAAAATCAAATTTGAATCAAAATTTAAAACACCAAATTAGAAAATCTTTTTCACTGAAAATGTAAAGTGAAAACACTATGTTCTTTAAATGGAGTAAATTTGCCTTGCCCTAAACATTCAGCTATATAGAGATAAATTCCTGTATTTAGCTAATTTTTCAATATTAACCAATAAGAGCAATTATTTTCCTTTTATACTGTTTATATCCAAAGAAGCCAGAGCTCTCTCTCCTGTGTTTTGTACATCCATTCTATGAGAAGTATTAACTGAGTGTGATTAATAGCAAAACACATACTGATTCCTGGATCCAGCTCCTCAGCTCCATGTTACTGTCCTGTGTTTTTATTAACATCCATTCTATGAGAAGTATTAACTAAGTGTGATTAATAGCAAAACACATACTGATTCCTGGATCCAGCTCCTCAGCTCCATGTTACTCCAGCCTAGCATGTGGAACTGAAGGATTCAAAACTACAGTTCAACTAAGACATTAAAAACTAGTTTGCTATTTTTCATTTTTCACTGAGGGGTTGATTGAATGATATTGGCCATTCGAAAATAAATAAATTCAAGATAAAGTCTCATATTGTTCCAGAGTACTCGTTATTGAATTCATCTTAAGTCAAACTGAGATAGGAAGAGACACAAAATAACTGAAGATGAACCAATCTCTGCACAAATGATTTATGGATCCCTTGCCAAATGTTTTTCTGAAACTCACCTTGCAGTTGGGAAAAACGGACATTGTAACAATGGAAGAATGCAGAAGTGAAGCACCTGTCATAAAGACCCCAGTTCTGCACCACAGAAACAGGCGAGTCCACCTGGTTCACAAGCACACTGGAGGTTTGGGGTGGTTTGATACATGGTTCATTGGTGACCAAAAAGGTGAAACCACATCACACTGGTGAGACCACAAGGACTGCTTACTCATTTTCCCACTTGAGGGTTCACTGGCACTTTTCAGTGGGGGACATTTGTAGGTTTGGGCCTTTCAATCTCATGAGCCCTACCTCTTGTTTCATCTGCCAGTGTTTTTGGTGGAACCATATCACTCCAATCTCGGCCATTCGAAAATAAATAAATTCAAGATAAAGTCTCATATTGTTCCAGAGTACTCGTTATTGAATTCATCTTAAGTCAAACTGAGATGGGAAGAGACACAAAATAACTGAAGATGAACCAATCTCTGCACAAATGATTTATGGATCCCTTGCCAAATGTTTTTCTGAAACTCACCTTGCAGTTGGGAAAAATGGACATTGTAACAATGGAAGAATGCAGAAGTGAAGCACCTGTCATAAAGACCCCAGTTCTGTACCACAGAAACAGGCGAGTCCACCTGGTTCACAAGCACACTGGAGGTTTGGGGTGGTTTGATACATGGTTCATTGGTGACCAAAAAGGTGAAACCACATCACACTGGTGAGACCACAAGGACTGCTTACTCATTTTCCCACTTGAGGGTTCATTGGCACTTTTCAGTGGGGGACATTTGTAGGTTTGGGCCTTTTAATCCCATGAGCCCTACCTCTTGTTTCATCTGCCAGTGTTTTTGGTGGAACCATATCACTCCAATCTTCATTTGGGGACCTGAAGGGGACATAACCTATCTGAAAGTGAACATAACACAGAAAAAGAATAAATTGAGAGAGAGTGAGAGTAGCCAGGTCCTGACTACTTTCACCCATTCATTCAGTCCGACTGTGCTCACTGACAGTCGCCTATATGCTGGGGCAGATTCTACGACAGGCGCAGGAGATTCAACTAAAATATGAAGATTCCTGCTTTCAGGGAGCTCTGAGACAAGAAGGTGAGAGGCCTATAAATACCTACCTCCATAAAACAAGAGAGTGGCTGGTGGTAACCACACGAACACAGACTACTGGGCTCCAAGTCCTCACCTCTCATTGTGGTTGTGTCATTTTTCTTTTTTCTTACTACCAAAATAGGCCATGTTTGTAACTAAAAACTTCCACATTACAGAAATGAGATGCAAAGATTGCGTCTCCCAACACTCCCCATCTCTTCCCCTCCTAGATTTAATTGCTGGCAATAATGATGTAGATTCTCCATTTTCTCCCCCTTCATATCATATATGAGCATATTAATGTGTGTATGTGTATAGATGCACTTGTACACATATGCATAGACATAAAGAGCATACGTAGAACAAACATATAAACACACATGCACATTCATACATATATTTGTTTCTGCTATGTATGCTCCTCTGCAAGTTGCTTTTTTCTATGAATATAGCTCAGACCTGGTTCCTAAGTCTACTGGAGGTCAAGAATTCTTGAGACCCCAGGCTAAGTTCAGTCTGCAGTCATGTTTTGTTCAGTGTGAGTAGTGAGGTATGCATGCACACACAGTGTTGTAAATTTCAATTCATTGCCAAGGAAAAAACTGGGATGATTCACTTCAAAATTTGGACTTCCAGCTCTGGCAACAGTGGACCTTCCTTTCTACATGGCAGCAATGGCTGCAGCACATCAGTGGTGACCCACCTTGGTGAGGGGGAGGGGGTCATTTTTGTCTCAGTCCCTACCATGTATCCCTGACCTAAGGTTCAGAATCATAACTATTTCTCATCTGACATCTGGTCAACTCAATACACATCTGCTACCTGCCTGGCACAAGTGGGTTCTGAAGTGTGCATCCTCTAGTACATTAAGACTCAGACTCATTCATGGTAGACAAAGGCTCACTCTGCTTAGTCTGGGGGACAGGGTAGAAATGAGGAGAGGACAGTTTCATGGAGGACATAGAATGTGAGCTGCACTTGGAGAGATAGACTCTTCCCCAGGAAAGAGAATATCTATCTCTAAAGCAGTAATAAAAGGATTTTGTTTATTTCTAGGAAGGAAATCCTAAAAGCAGTACTGAGTGATGAGTAAGGACTCATTAGCTCCCATGGCCATGTTACTCAGAAGTAGATAGCTCTGAGGGCCTCAAAATTCAGGCCAACCAACAAAAACTGTCAAAAGCGAAAGCTCCGTGCTGGCAGCTCTGAGTGTACCTCTTGGAAGGGGAAGGTTCAGCACTATACAGCCCTAACTCATGTTACTTCGTCTCCTTGATTTGTTACCAGGAGGTAACTCTCCACAGACAAAATGAGACAGAAAAGTACAAGAAAAAGAACAGACCAGTTTATTAAAAGGTCCCCTGCATCAGCCAGGGTTTCACTCTGCTTAGTGTGGGGGACAGGGTAGAAATGAGGAGAGGACAGTTTCATGGAGGACATAGAATGTGAGCTGCACTTGGAGAGATAGACTCTTCCCCAGGAAAGAGAATATCTACCTCTAAAGCAGTAATAAAAGGATTTTGTTTATTTCTAGGAAGGAAATCCTAAAAGCAGTACTGAGTGATGAGTAAGGACTCATTAGCTCCCATGGCCATGTTACTCAGAAGTAGATAGCTCTGAGGGCCTCAAAATTCAGGCCAACCAACAAAAACTGTCAAAAGCGAAAGCTCCGTGCTGGCAGCTCTGAGTGTACCTCTTGGAAGGGGAAGGTTCAGCACTATACAGCCCTAACTCATGTTACTTCGTCTCCTTGATTTGTTACCAGGAGGTAACTCTCCACAGACAAAATGAGACAGAAAAGTACAAGAAAAAGAACAGACCAGTTTATTAAAAGGTCCACTGCATCAGCCAGGGTTCTTTGGATGCAAGCAAAAGATAGTGACTGTGGTGACCTAAACCAAGAGGGAATTTTTTCAGAGCAAACAGTGGACCTCACAGAATCAACAAGGAGACTGGAGAACAAGACTTGAGAAAGAAGGAACTAGGGCCACCACAGATTTCCAAGTAGCAGGAATCGTTCAAAATTGTGGTCAGGAAAATGCCAGAGAAAAAGTGTCTGGGACATTCTGCTCAAATCAAAGTCCTGGGAGAGTCTGACAGTCCAGCTTTGGATCAGGGACCCCCTCTGGCTAGGAGAAAGCTGGGTACCTTGGTTAATATTTTCAACCAAGGAAAGCATTGGGAAACGTTCAAAAGAAGACAGGAATAGGTAAGAGGGAAACAGAGTGCATGCTCATTGTCTCTATTACACTAAAGGTGGCTCAGGTCTCCCCTCTTTCCATGCCTTGCTGGGAGAAATTGGGCATCACCTGGTGGTTTCAAGTCCACTGCAAATGTTGAACAACATGAGGAGGAAGTCTGGAAAAAATGAGAACTGGAGTAAACAAAAACCAAATTATCCTGCTCTTCACCACAAAACAAAACAGCAGCATGTTTTGCCATAGAACTCTATAAAGCAAAGATGACTTTGTGGTCGCTTTGATCTGTGACCCATGACTCAGATCAAAGGAAGAAACCGTGAAAGTCATTTTCCTTCCCAATCTTTTCTATCTGCCTGAATTAAAGACAAGACATGACAAGAGGCAAACGTGAAGATTGAACACAATACAGCCAACCCAGTGAGGAGAGAATGCCAAGTCCCCGCCAGCGTATCTGCAGACAGAGAGCAGAGCACAATGCCAGGCAGCCCTGCCAAGGCTCTGTCTCTGCTCCTCCCGCTAACCCTGGGGAGGACATGTCAGGTGAGGGGAAGAAAGCGTCCCCACACCAGGAGGTCCTGACCCCCTCTCATCTTCCTAATTCTTCCTAGTGAAGAAGCCTTGAAGAATTAACAGCCATAGACAGGGATCACCTTATATAGGGATCCAATATACAGATGCTGGAGCCTGCCAGTCATGAGTCTTGCAACAAATTTACCACAATCTAAGAAGCTGCCTTAAGTGAACTGTGCCCGCCCACTCACCTCCCCACCACACACAGACATGCATACGCTTCATACAACAAAACTAAACAATCACGAGAAAAGGCAGATGGCTGGTTGTATGGAGGAATTCCTGGTCTAGCCTGAATTCCCCAGAGGCTGGTTCTGGCATATAAAGCAGCTCCTTATGCCCCTGACTCTATGTAGTCTCTTGCACCAATAAAAATGGAGAAGTTTATTCAAGGTGCTGTTCTTCGGCAAGTTTCCCTTTGCTACCTTCCCCGTAACTTTTATTCAGCACCTACTGTGTGCCAGGAGTATCACATCCACAGGATGGGTTTCTTCCTTTGAAGTTACCATTCACCAAAAGCCCAAGTTCTTTCCCCATTTGGCCTCTGACCCTCATCTCCACAGCAAGTCAGGAAGCAGCTGGCCACTGGTAAGACAGGACCCCATTTCCCAGAGGCCCTGGCCCAGTGCTGTACATAGAAGAGGCCCTTGCCCTGTTCCTATATATTGAATGGACACAGGGAGAGTTGATTGGATTAGTGAATGGTGGATTAATAGATGAGTAAGGGCTGATTTAGGGAGCAACTGAATTAAGCTGTATGAACCAAGTAGCACAAATTCTTACCACTCTTTAGCAAAGATTTGATGCTGCTGTGTGAATATCAGTCCACTGACAATGCATTCAGCAACAATGATCAGAAAAGCCACCCAACAGCTGCTCAAACAAGTAAGTGCTTTGCTTTTCTCATGAATAATGATGTCCAGAGGTAGGCAGTTAAGGGCAGGTGCAGCTGTTGAAGAATATCATTGAGGTACCAGCTTCTCCTATCTTCCTAGTCCACCATCCTTAGTCTGTGGCTTTCACCTTCATGGTAGCAGAATGGGTGCTGTATCTCTAGGCACAGAAAAAGATAGAAGGAAAAGCCTTCCCTTTGTAAATATTTATGCTTTTAAGTGATGGAAAAGCCTTCTCTAGGAGCTTCTGCCAATGTCGCATAGGCCAGAACTAGGTCACACAGGCATTCAGAGATGCAAGGGAGGCTGAGAGATCAAGGTAAAGAAGAGGGTGGAACAGGCACTAGGAATCCCCTGCAGAGTGTACCATGATGGGTTCACTGCTTAAGTCCATATCAATAATTGAAGCATATTTGAGCAAAGGGAACAGTTCTTTGTGGTTTTCTTTGTTCAAGAGCCAAAATAAAACCATACATAATTAGAGACTTGAAAGTAAAGTTTCTGTGTCATTACCATGCCAATCAAATATATCATCCTTCATAATTTACTCACCCCATGGGCCTTTGTTGGGTCAAGGATAATCTTTTCAATAAATGATAGCTGGCACATAAAAGGCACATAGACATGTTTATTGAATTGAACTGAATCACATTTGTCTAACAATGAAGAAGAAAAGCATTTCCTGAGTGCTGAGTGCAATGGATTCAAAGAAATAGAAGACACCATTCCTACCCTTAAGGAGTTTACAATCCAGCAACAGAACTCAGGAAAACCAGTACATATTATAGAATGGCTGCTTGCATGCATGGTTAAGGCAGGCTTCCTGGGAAGGGTGGAGTTTCATCCAGGCCTTAAAGAAAAATAACTACTACTGTTTAGGTCTCTCCTAACACCACTTTCAGCCCCAGGAGGGAAGGTCAGAGTTGGCTGGCTTTCACACACATCTCTCAAGATGCATGTGACCCTTCCGCCTTCAGAGGGATAAACCCAGATCTCCCTGAGCTAAGCTGGGTCTCTGTTGCTGTAAAGGAGAGAGACTGGTGCACCCAAAACAAAGTGCAAACAGAAGCACAAGTCTAGGGTATGGGTAAGGAAAGGGTAAGGGCACAAGCCGGCACTGCTGGTTGCTGGGAGGTCCACAGGGGAGTGAAAATGGAGAGACGCCTGAATGCAAGGAAGAGACTGGACCTGCAGGTATCTGAGTATCAGAAAGACCCCAGCTTATTAAACTGACAGCGACATGGTCTAAGTGGTACACTGGAGAAGCACATCAGACAGTGTGCAGACAGTGTGGCAGGGAAGGAGGGGAGATGGGAAGGGGGGAAACAGTGAAAGCTGGTTCCACCGTTCCTGACATGAGAGGAAGACTTGGTATCCCAAGGCGAGGAAAACGTACATCGAGTTATAAAGGGAAACTTATCTTAGGGAGTTGGCCAGCCACCAGCATCCTCTGCAACTGCCTTCCCTGTTTTATGGCACAAATCTGTCTCCTGGCCATGGCTTATTGAAATGGGGGTGGGTGCATGATGAAAACACAGCCACTGTCTCTCCCTCCTAGGAATCTGGGACTGGGACTCAAACCCTCCAGTGCATTCACTGCCAGCACTGGCCTCAGAAAGGCACATAAATTCAGGGCTCGGGCCCACGTTCCTGGCAAAGCACAGAAACAAGGTCTGCAAAGTGGCTGAAAGGAAAGCAGCAGTTGCTAGTGGGTGGGACAGAGACTGTCTCTGTTGCTAATAACACTCCTCTCCCCTCCCCTCCCAACCCCACGACCTGGGAGCCTTGGTTATTCTGCTGTCCTTGGGTTCCATGAGCTAATTTTCTATCCTGATAAACACAAAAGATAATCTCCATTATGCAGACAAGCTTGAGTGGGTTTCTTCTCTTTGCAAGCACAGTTACCCCGAAGCAAACAAAAACATTGCAAAATAAGACATGAGACCAGCTGGACAAAGACGACTGCAGGCTGCTAGCTGTGTTGCCCTGAAGATGGGAGGTGGGCACCTCCAACTGCTATAGTATCAGTGTGATGGGACACTGGGAAGAGTAGTGAGGCTACTTACACAGCTGTTGATCTTGGGACAATGGCAAGGTTTCTCAACATGGCAAGTGAAAACATGGATCCATCAGCCAACATGACTAATCCATACCTGGTAAACTTATTGGGAGCTGGTATTCCCACATATCTGTGCTAAGTTATAGGACAGGCACAAAAGTATGTTTGCTCATTCATTCCAATATTCAATTCTTAACAGAAATTACCAGAAAGCTGAAATGAAATGTATATTCTACCAAAGTAAAAATGGCAGATTAATTTTTTTGATGTTATGTAAAGCTTAGATCAAGTACATCATTTGTAAGATGATCCCCAATCTATTAGTGCCTCCCCTAATGACTGTTAAATTACCCCTTTAATGGATAATTAATGCACTTAATATCTCTCACTATTATGGTTACTTTTATGCAAATTTAAGATGATAATAGCTGACAAACACAATACTCCCTTTATCATAATTTAGCCATCTAAATGCCCTTGCTACAAAAGACAGGTCACCTTAAGTTCTTTTAATAATAATTCAATTCATTCTTTCTTTTAAACAAAGCAAAGTGCATTAATTATACTTAGATTTCTCCAAGAGCTTTTCCATCTCCCAGGGAGCTTTTCTTGAAAATCTGCAATGAGAGGTCATCCCGATTTCCCAAAGCAACATTTTTTCAGGAAGGCTTTCAGAACTGACAATTACTTGTAAAAGTTTTTGTGACCCTTATTTGGGGACTGATAAAGGTAAATCACCCATCATAAGGCATATTATGAAACACAAATTAGTAACTAAACCCCCTTACATATCAGATTCCTGATTATTTTACCATGTAACTATATTAAAATTATTTTATATATTATTTTAAGTGACCTATTTCATATTTAGAAAGAAACCCACAAGGAAGTTAAAAAATATGCACTTAGAAACCAACAAATTTTCCTCATGCAAAGAGCATGACAGTAATAAAGGGGTGATTCTTTCCTGCTTTTAAAACCCTTCCCATGGAGTTAGCAAAGCTATCCTCTTCTTCAGAGAAATTCTAGTTAGTCATATGATCATCACTAAGTTTTTATAACTTTACTTGTCTCTAATATTTTCCTTAAAACAATCCTCTAAAAAACTCATACATGCACTGTGTGTATATATCTATATACCGTCCTCCACCCTATAAATGAACTACCAAGCATCCACACTCTCTGTCCATGAGTGTGATAATGTACCAACCTGCAAACACTCTCAGCCCATGAGCATCCATCTTCCTTGTGACCTGACTGCAATGTTGGCTCCTCTGACCACCATTCACTTGATTTCCTGACTAGCTATATTGAACCACCTTAGTTGACCAGAAGGGTACAAATGTTTATGTCTATGCATGCTGTAAAAAATCAAGAAAGAAAGAAAGGAGGATGGTAAAAAGTGAGTTTTCTTGTGGCCCTAGGCATTCTCAAGGAAATGCAGGTAATCAGGGATCCTTAGACATAATGAAAAGATTTCTTGAACATCCTGTGGTCTGGGAGGAGTGGGCAGCAATACCTGAACCCCCTGGCTGAAGGCCTACTGTGATGCAGGAATATATCTTCTGATTCTCTTAGAGCTCACATGTGTAGGAAAGCTATCCCCTGCTAAATGGAATCTGTAAGAATTTGACTTAACAGGTATGCCAGGATGAGCAAAGAAATAATACAAGGGAAAATATCCAAGGGGTTTTATTTCAATTAAAATAATTCAAAAACAAACACACACATATTCAAGAAGGCTCCAATAATCATGTCCACTGTGCATTGATTATAATGGCTAAAGTCTGGGAAAATGTCTTAAAAAACATCTCTCAATTTAAAAAATAAAGTGGTGCATTCATATGTAACACAGCAGTTACGAGGAATCGTTGTAAAAACATATTGACTAAGAAGGCAAATTGCAGAACACCATGTACAGTATGTGACCATTTATGCAAAATCCTCACAAGCCAAGATTATGTATTTTGTAAGAAGTACAGCTGTATCACCATGCTTTGAAAAATGCCAGGAAGGCAAATTACTCATTTGAAGTTGTGGTTGCTGTAGGCATTACAATATGTATGCATAATTTGTCACAGTCTACTGGTATAGATGTTCTAACACTTCCAGTGCAGTGTAGAAGCCTTACCTGCATTTAGGTCATCCCTTTACCCTCTGCACTTTTTAGGTATAATTGTCTTTTCCTCTACATACATTCAGCACCACATTAGTAGGTTTTGTCATTTTCAACTTAACCATCAAACATAATTTAAGAAGCTCATAAGAAGGACAATCTATTATATTATTCCTATTTTTACCCATTCTGAAGTTCTTTCCTTTCTGAAGTTCCCAGCTTTCTTCTTCTATCATTTCCTCTCTGATAAACATAGATCAAATAACAACAAATTCTCTTAGTATTTGTGAGTCTGAGAATGTCTTCATTTTCCCTTCATTTCTGAAGGATAATCTCACTGCAATTGACGGTTCTGTCTCTCAAAACTCCAAAGGCGCTGTACCACTTCCTCTGGCTTCCATGGTTTCAGATGGACAGGTATTCCCCTACAGCAACGCATCATTTCTCTCTGACTGTTTTTAAAACTGTTTTCTTGAGTTTTCAGAAGTTTAATTTTTTTTTCCTTTTTGTCTTTTTTCGTGACCGGTAACGGGATCGCAACCCTCGGTGTCGCACCTGCACCGCGCTCAACCAGTGAGCGGACTGGTCTCTATATGGGATCTGAACCCTCGGCGGGAGCACCACCATGCTCCCAAGTGCCGCACTCTACCAAGTGCGCCACCAGGCCGGCCCCAGAAGTTTAATTTTGATGTGCCTCCATGTGAATTTGTTTGGGTTTATCCCATTTGGGGTTTACCCAGCTTTTTGAATCTGTAGGTTTATGTCTTTCACCACATTTAGAAAGCTTTTAGCCATTATTTCTTTGAATACTTTTTCTGTTTCATTTTCTCCTCTCCTTCTGGATCTCTGATGAAATGAATGTTACTTCTTTTGTCATTGTCCCACAGATCCTGGTTTTGTTTCTGTTTTTCTTTAAATCTATTTTTCTCTGTTTTCCAGACTGTGTAAATTCTAGGTTAATTTCTATTAATCTGTCTTCAAGTTCACTGATTATATTCTCTGTTATCTTCACTCTACTATCAAGTATAACCTGTAAGGTTTTTTTTAATTTGGTAATTGTATTTTTCAGTTTCATAATGTCTGCTTTTTTTATAACTTCTATTTTTTAATTTTATAACTTCTAATTTTCATTTGTTTCCAGAGAATTTCTAATTGCTTGTTGAAATGCTTTTATGATAGTGTCTTCAAAATCCTTGTAAGACAATTTCAACATCTGATCCATTCTTGATTAATGTTGATTGTCTTTTCTTATTGAAGTTATGATTTTTCTGGGTTCTTGGTATAATGAGTAATTTTTCATAGTATCATGGACATTTTGGATTTATTATGAGACTCTGGATTCATTTCACTTAGCAAGCACTCCCCCTGCCAAGGTGTAGCAGGAAGGCCAGGTGGGGGAATATGTCAGCTTCCTACTGGGCACTATCAACACTATCTCAGCAAAGTGGAGTCACACTGCCTTACTGCATTCAAATGAGGTGGAAGTCCAGCTGTCCCCTTGGCCCTGCTGACATCTTCCTAGTGGAAGTGGGTCTCCAACTCATATCACACTGCTGCCCCTGAGTAGGGGCACAAGCACAGCTCCCCATTGGACTCCACTGCCCCTGGAGAAGTGGAGGACTGGAGAGATGACACACTGTTTTGTTGCTGCAGAATGGATACAAAAGCTCCTTCTGTCCCTGAAGAAGTAGAACCCTGCTGAGTCCTATTGACCACAAAGGAGAGGGCAGTGGGGTGCGAACTAGCCCACTCCCCACCACCTTGTTGCATTTCACTGACACCAGGTGGAGGTGGAGGCTTAGCTCCTCACAGGGTCCCACTCGCACTGGGGCTGGAGAGTGACTGGAGAACTGACTGGCCCCACCTCACACCACCTTTCTAGGATACTATGAGAGATCTACCGTGGATGGAAGACTAATGATGGCCATGATGCTTGCTCAAACATCTTGCAGGGCCTGCACTGTGTGTCACTTAGCAGTAAGATCCAGCCCAGCCTGGGCATTTCCAGCCCTGGCCTGGGGACTGCCAGGTCTCTATGACAACTGGACCTAAAAACCCTGGCTGCCATAGAGACAAGACCACCTCAGTACAACTCAATGCTCATGAAGCTCGCCCTTACAAGAATAGCTTAAACTCCCTCTATGGGAGAAACATCTGGTAACTGACCTGGACTGAATACAGGTATAAGAAGAGTCCCTCAAACTCTGAGAATGGTCTCCAGACAGAAACTCTCCTGGTCAGGTGGTCATCCAACTCTCAGCCCATGCTGCTGGCCTGCCCCAACTATCCATCTTATAAGAAACCTGCCAGAAGAAACTGCCTGAGCATCAGACGGTGTCTAAGATTCATCTTTGATGCCAATCAGAAGGGAAAAAGTTACCCCGGGGGAACTGGTTAACTAGGATCCCCCCAAACAACAACCTTGATCAGTCTCACTGAGGCCAGATGGGACCCCACTGACACTGGTGGGAGGTGGGAGTGGGCCAAAACCAGAATGCCAACTAGCTCTGCTTTAGAACATCATTGCTGCTGGGTGGGTGGGAGGTCCAGCTTACCACTGGGGTGGGAGTAAACAGAATGCTCACTACCCCCACCTTGCACCGCAGGGGTGAAGGCTCGCCTCCTTACTGGCCCCCAGTGACACTGCCCTGGCAGGGGAACAGGAGCACTGCCTGCTTGCATCCAGCAGGAAATGGAAAATCAGGTGCCTGCTCAGCCACACAACACTGCCTGCCGCAGTCAGGCAGAGAGTGGAAGACTAGCTCCACACTCAGTTCTGTGGACACCCCCAAGTGGGGGTCATAGCACTGCTGCTTGCTTCTGCTGGTTGGGAGCAGGGGGCAGAAGATCAGCTCTTTGGCCCTGCCAAAACCACAGGGGGCAGAGGGTTTGTTTTTCCATTGGTGCTTGGCTAGTGCAGGGTGAATATTGCCAGAAAGGTTTCCTGCCATTAGGCCACCCTCTTCCCAGTTCTTTGACTAGAGGTACAGGCTGTTCTTGCAGTCCATGCCTTTTGGAGGTCCGGGGGGAGGCTTCTGGAGCGCTCTGTTCATGATGTATGAGAAGTAAGGAGGAAACCCAAGGGACCCACAGCCTTGTTGTTCCTTGGGTCCAAATGTCCTTAAGCCATCTGTCTTCCTCTTTCCACCTTTCAAAGTCTTCCTATGCTCATTTATTATGTGATATCTAGAGGATTTTAGTTATAAGAGGGAGGACCTGGATGTAATTGGGCTATTCCATCTTGGCTGGAACTGGAAATATCAGCAATGTTCTAACATTTCTCAAAGAGGGTGGATTCAGGTATTACTTTGTACAATTCAGCTTTTAATTTTACAAAAGCCAAAAGAATATTTGGTCAAATAACTCCTAAAAGAAATATCTGAAGATGACTTCTCTACGATTTCCAGAATATATTCATTGATTCGATATTTATTTATTGAGCATCTACTTAGTTGCAGACACTGGTTAGTCCCTGGAGTTACAACAAAGAAGACAACAGCTGATAACATCAAGGTCAACGGTTCGATCCCTGTACCAACCAGCCACACGCACGTGCGCACACACACACACACACACACACACACACAGCTGGCCAGTTAGCTCAGTTGGTTAGAGTGTGGTGCTGATAACACCCAGGTCCAGGTAGGGTTCAATCCCTGTACCCTCCAGCTGCCAAAAACAAAACCAAACAAGAACAAAACCAAAGAAGACAACAGATGCTGTCTCCATCCTTACAGAGTTTTCAACTAGAAAGAGACAGACGTTGAACAAATACATGGATACCCAGCTAGTCACAGCTGCAATAAGCACCAGTCATGGTCCCAGGGAGCTATATTCACCCCCCCCCCCCCTCCAATGTCAAATTAAGCTCGACAGAGGGTCATTTTATTATTCATGTTACAAGTGGATTCTTGTTCATTTTCTGCTTTGAATCAAAACATCAGCTCTATAATATTCCAATTAAAATGTGTTAGCCTACCCAAAAGTAAAACTTTTGATTTCCTTTTTTAAAAGAATTCTACCACTTAATTATTTTGGCCCAAGCAAAAGGCATGGTTAAAAAGGCTATGACATCAAGCAAGGCCCAGTAATCCTTGGTCTTCATTTGAACACATGGAGATCAGAACTCAGAAGAGACAATGCAGACAGCATGTTAGGGAAACTTCCCAAAGTGTCAAACTTTACTCTATCCTCATTTTATATTTTAATTAAAATAAATTAAATCTAGGCAGCCTTTCTTAAAATTAACGCCTGAAGTGATTTAGAAAAGAAAAAAAACGATATATAAACAACAGCAGCAAAATGCATATGCCGAAAGCTTCACATTCCTAATCCATCTGTAGTGTTTCAATAAAACCTTAACAGAATCCTAACCATGCCTGGGTGGGAGGCGACACATCAAACAGGCTGCTGGCACTGAAAACTTAGCAGAAGGTGATTTCGGTGCTGATGTTTTCAGGGGAAAGCTCACAGATAGTTGGGGAAAGAGCATGCTTTTAGCTTCCTCCTTTAAAATGAAATACAGTATTTTGGAGAATGACACTATATTCTAGAATTCACTTCATTATAGAAATGCATCTGCATCTTTGCTGCAGTTATACTTGTGTATCAGCATCTGAAAACAGTGTGATTTAAGAGATCTAAAAGCAATACTTTTGTTTATTCCAAACAGAAAAGAGCTCCCTTATTTATTTTCTGATAATAAAAATAATGTAATTTCATCATAAAAATTAGATGGCACAGGAGGATCAAAAATTTTTTAAATAGCTATAATTCTCCCACTTGAGTGATGTGCATGCAGTCTTTTAGATGTGTATCTATGAACACACACTTGCACAGAAATGGGACCACAACAGCACAGAGCATTCTGCAGTTATTATTTTATTTTGTTTTGCCCGAGAATGTAGCATAGCTATGTTTCCACAGTAATGAACACAAATAGACTCTTACTAGTTTTTATGCCTGTAATTTATCTAAGGAGCTCCTATAGATGCACATTAGGTTTAAACAACCAACTTTATCAATGCATTTTATAAGTTCATATTTTGATAGCCACAAGATCAAATTTTGATATGGCTATACAAATAAAGCTATATTTTCAGAACAGTAAATTTTTAAAAACTTATATTAGTTATTGGACTAAAGAATTAGTTCTCAAGCAGATTTCCTAAATTATAATCAAATATATTTAAGTGTAGAGAAGCCCTCCACTGATAGGGTCTTCATAGATTTAAGGCATTCACTCTAGTCTGAAAGCGCTGGTCTTGCTAAGGCCATTACAGGTCTGGAGGAAACTCAAGGGTACAACTGATTTTGATGCTTACTGCAGAGTAGACCCCGGATATATCTGAGGGATCCGGACCACTCAGGACCCATCAAGAAACCAAACCATGTCCAGTACTAAGCCAACTTCTGCATATGTTGAGTTGGACGCTTTAATCAAAGATACAAAATATGGTTACTTGATAGTGCAAATACCAAATATCTCTGGAGACAGAAAGTTATAAATCACCAAAGCCAAATAATCCACTGGGAATCTTAATAATATCTGCACAAAGAATTCTGAATAAGCCCAACAACTCGATCAAAGCTCTATTATTGACCCCACCCCAGTACTTCTAACACTTTGGCCCAAGAAGTAAGAAAATATAAGTAGTTTTTCTGAAAGTAAAAAATAGCAACACAACCTTTTGGTAAATCTTCAGAGAATAATTTGTATCAAAAGGGAAACCTAGTAAATAATGACAAATTCACATATACGAGCACACTGTAAAATTTGCTCGGGGCTTGAAAACAACTTCACATTTTCCCACAATTTACACAGAAAGTTGTTGAGTAGCAAGAATACAGTTAGTATTAAATATGATTAATTCATACTGTGGGGAAACTCAGGAAGTGTTTCGTGTTTGAACACTGCATTGTGGCTTCTTTTTCTCCAATCTCCATCCACAGTACAGTCAAGTAGACATTTACAGTGTATTCATTCTCAGATATTCTAAACAATATCAGATTAATAATCAGGGAACTTGGGCCTTTTTTCCCAATGACTGGAAAATCTAACCTGCTTATGATTACATTATTCTTATATCATGGATGTTAAATTTTCTGCAATATAATGAAATCTACAGAAGACTATTTAAAATTATCACAAGTGAATGCTATTCGAAAATCCAAGAAAAGCCCATGCATGGCAAAAGGCAGGTACTCCACGAAGGGTAGGCATGGGAGTTGAGCACAGTTTGGCAAAGTGCCATTCACTATATAGTTGTTCATAGAGCACCACTGAGGTATAACCCCCAGGAAGTGTACCAGTCTCTTTCAACTCTTACTGAAACCTCAGCTACAGCTGAGAAGTATAAGACCACGCCTACAGAGGGTACCACAATACTGGGGCTTCCTGGGAAGCCAGGATCTAGACTAAATTCCCAATCAAATACAGAGACTCTCACCTACCCTCCGCCAACCCTCCCAAATCAGGTTATTTGCTGTTTGAAAACCAGAAGACCTCTCTTTAACAAAAAAAAAAAAAAAAAAGGAAAAAGAAGAAAAGAAAAACTGCCTGCCATTATAATATTTACAAGAGAACTTTCCATGGGTCTCAAGCATTTCTGGAAATTAGTTTTATGATTTTTTTTTTTAGTTGATTAAAGCTAACCTTACTCCCTTTTAACATTCCTTTTCTAAATTTGAGGATCCCATCCCATATTAGCCATGCTCTGGGAAAGAAATGTAGCTCATTAAAAGTGGAAATCTATAGCAGCTGCCAGTCTTTCTGCTTTTGTTGTTCCTGCCCAGCCGAGAATTTACTCTGTATACCAGAGAGGACTGGCATCGTAACCCCCACACTGAACCCGCCCATCTTCCCCCAGGAATGTTCCACCAGCTTGAGTCTTTAAGCAAGAATGGGTGACCAAAGATTCACCTTCCTTGGACTAAAACAGGCATCCGATCTCTCCTATTGTCAAGGGCAAATTCCCAAGAGTAAAGACAGATTTTTTTTTTTTTTTCCTTTCTCAAAGTAAATCAAGCATAAATCTGTAAAAGGAAAATCAACTTCTCTGGATGTAGGAAATCTACAGTAACTAGATAAGTTATGTTAATACAAACTAACCAAATTCATCAAGGAAATGGAGTCTGAGGAGTTACACAAAAAATTGAGAGGAAAAAAGCAACATATACAAACGGTGAGACAGTTTAAATAAGACAGACTTTGTTGCCATCCTTAACGTGTTTTTTGCTAAATTTAGACAGGTAGAAAGAGATTGAGAGGAGAAATAAAGCCCAATTAGATGACTACACAGAAGATATTAAAAAGTGAAAGGTAAAAAAGGAATACATGGAATTTCCAGATTTTTAACTCTGGCCTGACATTTTTAAGGACTTTTTTTAGCATCCGTAAATGGGCTTGCAGCTGCACTGGTGTGAATCGTGAGCGACATCTAGTGGAGATGTCGATGTTATGGTGTCTGGCTGGAGATTAAATTCAAATCAGAGCTCGGACCTCGGAGCCTCACCTTATCTTAACATTTACTGTTTGCCAAAAAAAAAGGTGACCTTCACTTACTTTAACTTAATAAGTCTGTCTGAGTTTAGTCTGAAGATATGAATATGGAAGAAACTGTTAAGTTACTTAGTCAACCTGGCAAGGATCACGCGTACGAAGAACCTGAGAAAGTCTAACTGTTGTAGGCACTGAGACCTGGGTTTTATAAAGCCACGCTATTGCTCTGATTGATTTAATTCAAATGGAAGAAGAAAAGGCTGCACAGTAAACAAACATTGAGGTAGTAATTATGTGACTATGGCCAATGCTATTTCACCCCTGTCAAGCACATTATGCTTCAGACATTTTTCAAAATGACTTGACATTTTTTTCTGCGTGACATGTTTTGGGTTTGATACAGTGAAAACAGCTGGTTGCCTCCTGCCGCCTGGATAATCCAGCAGTGGAGAAGTAATGTTAAGGGCTCTTAACTTTCCTGCAGGATCTCTTACAAACCTGCAAGAGAAGCTCATTGCCAGCACAATGCTGGTCAGGAGGCAGAGGCGATGGCAGGGAAGAACGAAGGCTTTGCAGGCAGCTGGATTTGAGGACCTGATCCTAACTCCCTGTCCTCCCACCCAGGTCCTAGCTGTCTGACCTGGGGGATGTTATTAATCTGTTGATCCCCCACTGTGAAGTGCAAAAACACCACCCACCTCCCAGGGTTGCGCTGACATGTTAAATGATCAGCTTAGTGCCTGAGGTCAGTAACCTTCAGTTATGGTTAATAGACTATAAGCTCTGTGCCTGTCTCATGTATTTATAACTATAAATAAGGTTGCCAGATTAAGCAAATAAAAAACAAACACAGGATGCACAGTTAAACTGAACTTTCAAATTTAACTGTGTCTCCTGTATTTTATATGGTGATCCTACCATTAGCCTAGAATAGTCTTGGCTTACAAATGTTGTCCAAGAGTAATTATCTATAGCTCCTCTTTCACTTTTAAAAGTATCTTGATTTGAAGATAAATAAATCCTGGATCCCTAACTCGTAGCCCATGCCAAGTACAACACCAATACCCTTCAATGCACGTCTTAACCAAACGAACAGCTATTTTCTGGATGGGAGACCCAAGGGAAAGCACTGTTCAAGATGGTTGCTAAGTTAAAAATTGCCCTCTGCTAACACATTTTGAAAATTGTGTTTTATGAAAAATTATATTAGTCAACAGATATGTCTTGATAATCTATACATGCAGGGCTTTCTGGCACTCGACAATGTCAAATGACCAGGCAGAAGGCATTTCCAGTGCATCCTGGGCTGAGTACAGCGTACACCCAAGTAAAAGTCTCAGTTCTGACTTCTGATAACACATTCCAAAACAAAGAAAGGGGACACAGAACATAAAAAAAGGAGAGAGGGAGGCGGGAGAAAGGAGGAAATGAAGGAAGAGAGGAAGGGAGGAAGAGACAGAATAGAAAGGAAAACAATCAAGAGTAAAGAAAGACACAAAAATAGAGACAGTACAAGCGGACGCATTAACAGGGAACTTACATGGCGAAATATCTTTGAATCTAGAAGGGATTTTCTGATTTAACGGAATGGAAAGAAATCAAAGGATAAACAGACATTGCCACCAACTGTGGTTACAAATTATTTTGTAAAATGGAAAAAAAAAATCAAAGGATGCATTTTTACACAAAGAGAACTACTAAGAATTCAGATTTGACAGCTGACAAATTCAGTTGTTCCTCGGGGAAAGACACAGCATCCAGTCTCTATTTGTGGCACATACATTTCACTCCTCAACTGATGTCACTTTTGTACACTAATTGGGGCTGGTATTTATGATGGACTAATGACAGAGCCAGTCAGGAATGCTGAAACACTCTCATTAATATCGCCAGGGAAGTGCTCAGCAGGGAAGTGCATCGTAATTAATGTCACCTAAGAAATTAGTTTCAATATTCAAAATATTTAAGAAAAGAATTGGCAGTACATTTAATGTGAGAAACAAAAGCATTGTGTAATTGATTCCAAAATATCCCAACCCATTAAAAGGAGTGGAAAAGCAAATATTATGACAGATCTATAAAGTGCAGCTTATAACAAAGACAGAAGGCTGAAGAACACCAAAATAATTTGGAGCTATAAAAATTATTGCTATTTTATAGCATGCTTGAAAAATAAATATATTTCAAGTAAGAGTTTGGTGTCTGCAGTAAACTTCACAAACATCCTGTATCTTTAGAATACAAATAACATGTCTTTCCAGCTCTCTCCAACCAGCAATTCCACAGTACAGAGGGGGCCCTCACCTCTTCTCTTACCCACTATGTGCCAGAGATTGACATCTGTCTGAAAAGTTAGCCAGGATACACACCTGGATTGCAGTCATTAAGGGAACTGTCTCACCAGGAGGGACAACTCAACTCTTATCTAAACCAATCAACTTCCAACACACCCTGCAGGTGGCTGATGTCTCCTAGGCTAGGAATATGCTGATTTTAACTGCTCTGATGAAATCTGGGCTACCAAAGAGCCCATCTGTCCACATACCATTGTTACTGAGCAATGGGCTTGCTGCCCGATGCACACAGAAAGCCAAACTCTGCAACACCAGCTTTTGTGAGAAGAAAGAGCTTTATTGTGTGGCTGACCAGCAAGGAGACAGAAAGCAAGCTCAAACCTGTCTCCCTGATCCAGGGTTAGGTCACACTTATACGGGTTAGGGAGACAGGTTGGTACGTGGAAGTACTGGCGGGGCAGGTTTTGATTGGGTGGGCTGTGAGTCTGGCCATTTATGGTAAGGCATGTAATGATGGGTTTCAGCACCAGAACTGCCTGGACTGTGGATCCCCTTGCTGATGAAAGGGCACTGGTGTTTCAGGCTCTGCTCATGTCCCAGTCTCCTTGGTTCCTTGGGAAGGATCATTAGTTCTGGGCGTTATTTGGTTGTCAAGGCTTTTTCTGCTCACATGCCTGGGCTGCGTGACTTGCAAATTTTGGCTCTGCTCCACCTGCAAGAAAGCTTAAGCAATGGTTAAACAATAAACCCAGTCGAGTTGGTCACAGGTTACACCACGTAGGTCTGTGGAAAGGCAGCCAGATCACTCATTGAACCAGGTCTCCCAAAGGCTTTACTCTCTCCTGGTTAACAAGGTAGAACTATGAAATGCTCAGGGCAGGGGACTAGTCCCTCCCAAGCCTTCCTTGCCCGTTCACATAAACAGCAGGAAATTCCAAGGCTCCCCCATGAGAGACAGTGAAAGAGAGGTGAGTACATTGATTTTTCTACATTTCAAAGGAAAACCCAAACCCGCTCTGCCTTGGCCATTTCTGATACCCCAGAGCTGTTCAGTTGGGGTAGAATTGGGGGTGGGAGAGCAGATGACAGGGATACTGTGGAAAATTCCAGAAAAGGAAAAGAACAATAGAGTGGGAAGGCACTTAAACAACTCCAAGCCTGGTGCTTTAGATTTGTTCCTCATTTAATCCTTAACCTGTGGATCAGAGTTAAGTAACTTGCCTAAGAACTTACTCGGCTATTACACAGCCACCTGGGCTTTGAGATTAGATCTTTCTGACTTGTAAATCCATGTTCCCTCATGACCTGAGGCTGCTTCAGGGAGGAGAAGACATGGTTGTGGGTAATTTCCTTCTCCTCCTCTTGTACCCCTAGGGCCAGCTCTGTGAGCAAGGCAGGACCATGGGGAGAGAACGAAGATGGTCCACACAGGCAGTGTGCCGAAAACTGAGTGCTATGGACCACAATGGACCAGAGCTGCTGGGGATGTGGGGTGTTTCCTCCTGGCCACTCACTCCATCCCCAGAAGGCAGAGCCCACCCCAGGTCCTGGCTCCATCTACACGACTGAAATGCAAAGCAGAGTCATACCCCAGTAGTAATGCCTTCCACAGAGGGGCCAGACCATCAGGAAATGTGATCAGCTCCAGACACAAAAGGAGAAAGTGGCTGTCACCCTCAGGGCAAAAACACAAACAGACTCCATTGGCTTCCTTTGAAAAACATGAAAGTCCATGCTGTCATAAAGAGCTCCTTTTGTTACTTCAACATCAGAGCTCTCTGCTTTTCTCAGAGCCAAGAGCCAGAAGCTTCTCTTCCAGCTGGGACCCAGAGACTTCTTGGCCCTCCACACAACCTGGCCGAGGGTGGCCCCTTGGTGGCTCTAACCAAAACCAGTTATGTAATCTATATGGCCCCATGTAAAAAGAAAATACAGTGCCCCCGTTCAAAAATTATGAAGAACTTTAGGTGGTAACAGGCAAGCATTACACCAAGCATGGGGTCTTCTAAACACGGGGCCTGTGCACCGCCCAGGCCGCAGATGCATGAAATGAGCCCAGCTCCCGAGGCAGCAGGCAGGTCAGAAGACAGGCTGGAGGGCTGGAAGCCCCACTCCTACACAGGCTAAGGGACTACCTGCTCATGAAAGCAAGGGAGGCTCATTTAAAACCAGGGCCTGCGTGCAGAGTTCACTCTCTGGAATCAGAAGCCAGGGTCCACTCTGACTATAATGCCTATGGCGATACTCCATAACCTCTCCCTGCCTACAGCCCACAGTCAACACATGCTCCACACACACATTGATCCCTAAGTTCAGCCCCAATTGAGAGCATATCTAATCAGTGCCAGCTCTACACCAGGCACTGCACTAGGGGCTGAGGACACAGGGGAGAGAAACACTTAGTCTCCCTTAATCTTCACCAGAACCTCTTGGGGAGGCAGGATCCTGAGGCCTAATAAGACAATGAAAATGAGTGGTTGCAAGCAGCTCCAATCCCTGGCTGCCCTCTGAGGCTACTGTAAGCAAGTTGCAGACACTAATGAATATTTACCCTCCAACTCACTTCTTTTTCTCTTATTCTTTTAATTCAATTTTCATTACCCCAAGTAATTTCCTTGTAAAAATCTAAGCATCGCAGAAAAGATTCGCCATCCCTTTTGACCCTGTTGCTGACCCCAGCTTCTCCCCACATGTCACCAACAAACCTTTCCCTCTGTATTAACAGACAAATGTAGATATTCATACAAAGTATATAAGACCATTTTCCCTTTTAATTTGAGTTATGTCATATTGTACAAATAACTATGAATCCTGCCTTTGCCTTTTAAAATTAACAATATGCCCTGGGCATTGTCCCTGCCATTACCTATAGATTTGCTTGAATCCTTTTAGCTATTGCCTCGAATCCCATCGCATGATTATGCCACAGTCACTTTAGCCCTTCCCACACAGATAGCCATTTAGGCAGTCTAGATTTTTGTTAAATCAATCAAGCAATGCTGCATTTGGTGCACATGTGCTAGTGTATCTGTAAGCAGATTGCAAGATGTGCAGCTCCTGGGTGGTAGAGTCTGTGCATTTTCAGTTTTAAAGGCTTCTGCAAAACTGACCTGCAGCATGGCTGTAGTAGCAAGAGTCCCTTTTCCCTAGGACCTTACCAACACTTGATATTATTATCATCATCATCATTGTTGTTATTATTTTGACAACTGATTGGTAAAAAAAAATGGTGTTGCTTTTAATTCACTTTCCCCTTATTACCAGTGAGATTGAGCATCTTTTCTTTGTCCGTGTAATTCCATTCCTCTCTCAACTGACTATTCATATCTTTTGCCCATTTTTCTCCTGCTTCTTTGCAGTGGACTGATACAGAAGAGTTTTTGTTTTGATTTTTTTGTTGTTAATATGGAGGAGTTCTTTCTCTATGCTAGATACTAATCCTTTGTTACCTAATTGCAAAAATTTTCTTAAACATTTCAAAATTGGAAACATTCTCTTCAGAAGTCCCTAACACTCCCTCCTCTTGTTGTAAGAACTTAAAAAAAAAAAGGGAGGTTTCAGTGATGGGACACAATAACTAAAAGTCCCTAACACCAAAGATGCATACACACTCAGAAAAGGTCACTAACATTACTGCAATTGGGGTCTGCAGTACAAGAACTCCAAGTGCTACTGCTGTTACCTTTTGGAAAATCTTCAGTGTCACAGCACACTAGATGCTGGAAACCACCAAGAGATATGAGGCACAGGGACAACACAACCCCAGGGGACCATAATTGTTACCAGGTTCAATTAATTGCTTTACAAAAGCAAGGCTCATTCTCTCTCCAGCTAGTGGACTCTGACATGCAGACACTACAATCAGAAGCAAAGTATAAATTAAAAGCACATCTTCTCTGCCATGTGGAATAATGACCACAGGGCAGGCACAATCATCTTTTTTAAAGTCATAAGTAGATTATAAAAACAAACATAATGGACAAAATGGACAGGTGACTCATGGGGCTCTCGTGGAGGCAAACCACCCACCTGCTGCAGAAAACACAGGTAAGGACATGGCTCTCACTCGAACCTCACACATCCTTTCTTGCAGGATCGTCTGAAATTTACTCCCTTAAATATCTCGCCATCCTGAAATGTGAAGTGGCCTAGGGCAACACACTGCTCACTGGCCTGAATCTCCCCTTCTCATATGTATTCATTAAGTTCTTATCGCCAGCATGCCCTGGTTCCCAACCCTCACCATGATAACCGTGCAGCGGGAGGCGGTTACCTCTCCCGGAAGAGCAAATATGCCAACAACCGCTCTCGCCCCGTGGAGTCCAGGTGAACTTTCCAAATCCAGAGCTGGTTTCTGCAACATTGGAAGAATGTACATCAATAACTTGAATCCCATCAGCAGACACTCCCACAGGACCCCAAGGCCTTCCTTGCTCAGGAGCAGGTGTCTGTCTTTTTCCCCTCTTTAGTCTATTAAACTCAAAGATAATAGAAAAAAGGGCAGAGGAAGGAAACAAAAGACAGCACAGAGTGTCTGATTCACTGTATCAAGCACCTCCGACTGTTGCTGGCTCCCTGCCTGCTGTCTCCAGTCTCAGGGGAAATATTCTAGAATCTTTCCTTCACAGGTAGATCCAAGAAAACAACAAACAAACAAACAAAGACATTCACCTGAGGAAAGATCTGTCTTCCATAGTAAGCAGCACACAGGGCCCTTGTTATAGAAATGCTGCCAATTACAGATATGTTCCCACACACGGCGAACAAATCCACCGCACCTCATGTGCCCAGAGGTGCCTGTTGCTTCATCAGAGAGCAGAGCCCCCAGGAAATACCACCTCCCTGACTCAAGTGAATTCAACCTGTACCTTTGATAGTATGTTTTCCAAATTCATTACAACTTTGAATCACCCATCAACACCAGATCAAGGAAAGACCTGGTAAATAAATATTCACAAACAAAGGCTGCTTTCTGGAAAGCTTAGTGTTTAAGCACTGTTCATGGAATAAACACCAGCTAATTTCTGACCCTAGGTCCACCATTTCCTCCCTTGTAACTCTGGGTAATTATTTAACTTTCCCAAATGTCAGTTTTACTGTTCAGAAGTGGGGGCAACAGCAGTACCTAATCCCCCCCCCAGATTCGTATGAGGATTAAATTCAATAGTCATAGCCCCCAAAACGTTACCTCAGATGACAGTCTGATGCTTAAGGCACACCTTGGATTCTGAGTCAGGATATTATAACTCCTCTCAAATAATAACCTGAGACTAGATGTGGACCTGGCAAAGGATGTGACCAAGATTTAAGGTCAAAACTCACAGTCGGGATTGGGGCATATGAGATCGCTACAAAGTCCACCACAAATGACTATAAACCAAGGAGAATTTTGCTGACTTCAACCTGACAGTTAATGTTGTCTTCGATAGCTGAATGAATAAAAGCCCAGACTCCAGATATCTGTAACTGCTAAGACATTCCTAAGAGCATGGAGGTGCTCCTGGAAATTTAAATGGGAGAGCATGCTCCCAGACCACCTGCCCTATAGTTACACGTCACTATTAATTCAGAAAGTCCTAGAAAAATTTACCATGCAGAGTCAAAAGAAGTGTAGAATATAACAAATGGCGGGTATTTAATAATTAAGACAGAATACTTAAGGCAATTAAAGAGAGATTTCCTTCAAAGCCATTAATAAAATTGGAAGAGGAATATGTAATGTGTCCTAGCAGCAGTCTCTTGTTTGTATTTCTCTCCAATACGTAAAGGAACCTGTTTAAAACAACAGTGAAGAACAGCCAGCTAGCCTAGTGCTCTAAAACTGGCTGATCGTGGAGGGGAATTGTTCCAGGTCTTTTGCTGTCTATGACTACTTGGATAAGAGCCTCTCACTACCTACCACACACACCCAGGAAGGTACAGGTGTGGCCAAAGATGGTTTGAGCTCAGCTGTAGTGGACTGAATTATGTCCCCCCAAAACTCACTGAAGCCTGAATTGCGTCCCCCGAGTTTTATATATGTAGAAGCTTAATCCTCACTGTCACTGTTGAGGGTGGGAAATCCTATTATGGTAACTGAAAGGTGGTACCTTAAAGAGACAATTAGACTGTAGAACCACGCTGTAGTGAATGGATTACAAATGGCGGTCATGGGCGTGGTCTGGAGGCTTTAAAAGGAGAGTGCACGAGGAAGCTGACCTCTTGCTCTCTCTGCTCCGCCATTTTGCAATGTGATACGCTGCCATCACCGTCACCACCACCAAGGCCTTCACCAGCTGTATTCTCTGAACTTTGGACTTTCCAGCCTCAGAAACTGTAAGCAATAAACTTCATTTTCTTTATAGAATACCCAGTTCCATAGTATCTTGTTATAAGCAACAGAAACAGACTAATATGGCAGCCCTTCTGTGGATATGAGAGACCCAATCCTGGGGCCCACCAGGACCCAGAGAAGCTTGGAATGGCTCACGTTCTCCACTGGGCAACCCTCCTGCTACAGAAGTTACTAACAATCCTGCCCACAGCACCATCATTTTTTCTCTGTAGCAAATGATGCTCTTAACTCTTTTCCTAATGGGTATCTATCTCTTGAGATGATCCTTCATTTTTTCCTTCACTGTCAGCTGTGTGCCTAACCTCTGATCACAGTGCTCAAAAACAGATGTGGTCCCTGCCTTCCAGACATCACAGTCCACAAAGGAGGTAAGACTAAATATGCAATTATAAATGTAATCAACTTCTTTATATTTCAAGGACATTGGTCAAACTAGGGATCACAATAATGATAATGGTTACCCTGAGCTAGGATCATGTATTGCACCAAACAGTGTACAGATCTTCATGTAGATCAATTAGGCTGTAGAAGCCTGACATACTATAAGGAGAATGTGATCATCCTAATAATACAGATGAAGAAAATGAGGCTCCAAGAGGCTAAGAAATATGCCTAGGTCTCATGACTAGTAGGAAAAAAACACCAGAATTCAAATCTGTGTCTTCCTGTCTACAGAAGGCATTCTCTCAACAGCTGATGTCTACCCTCATCCAGACTGTTACTCAGCAAACAGAGGCAGGAATACTGAATCCTCTTTCATTTTCTTTCATTTCCTTAACCAGACAAAATCTGTTTGGGGCTCAACGTTCTTCTTCACCTGGGCTTCAGAGAATATTGCTATGACGCTGTAATTCCTCTTCCTCCACCTCAGTCTTCCTCCTCTTAGTCAGAATAACCACATCTCAGCCAATCTCAGCTAGAATGAGATGACAAAAAGCTTAAAATCTAGAAAAATATTTTTTTCATAGTGACTATGTCCTCAACCACCTGAAACTTTTAGAAAGAAGGATAAATCACAAATACACTGATATGCACAACATAATCACTTACAAATAAGTCAAAGTAAAGGTTTAATTTGGTTCTGAATGCCTTGAACAATATATTGCTAACTATGGACTAGAATAAAACAAATTATTTCACTTCTAAAGTTATGTTCTTAAAATTACAAAAATAAAAGTCCTTTTATATTACTCATAAGAACCCTTTAAAATCTAAAATAGTAAAATTATTTACAAGGGTCTGTGAATGATCCAATCAAGCAATCTTTCCTTGAAATTTTCCTGTTTCGGTTTTAAAGTAGGAAGTTTATATCTATCAATGTGGGGGGCATGGGAAGAATAGAGAGGATTTTATTCTCAAGATTGTTTCCCTTAGGACAATGCTATGCCTGTAGAAGTTGCTGGATTTCCTACAAGAATGAGCAAAACCTACAGAAAAATAGTTGCTATACTTTCCATGGAAAAAATCACAATCTCACAGACATAGATAATTGTACATCAGGAAGGAAAACCAAACCAGTCCCAGTCCTTCATTTACCTGAGGTAACATTTAGTTCAAAAGGACATAAGACTTGCCCAAGGTCATGCAGTTGATGGCAAGACTGCAGAGACCCGGGCTACTGATGCAATTACTCCAAGGAAGAAAACTATTATTTTTCTCCATTAACGACTACCAACATAAGACAGGCTGTTTTGTTTTGTTTTTCCCCATTTACTTGTGGGGTTTTTCATTGTTTTATTTTGCTACAGACAAGTGCAATGTCATATCTAGGATTTTCCATGAAAGGCTGACTCTTATGGCTATTAAAGGTATTCTAAAGAGATAATGTTACAAGTACACTTTCTGATAGACACAAAGATTCAGACAAGATCTCAAAACACACACACTTTTGCTGTCAAACACTCCTCCTTACAGGCTGATTATGTCTCTCCAAGTTCCTACCTGTATGTTAAGAGAATGCCCCTGCCACAGATGGACTGAGCCTGTAGCTCTGAGTGTGGGGGCTGGGCTAATTTCATCATCATTCTACTAGTTCCCTTAGTAAACTGTATGGTAGCTCACACAATAGAGGAAAATAAAAGGTGCAACAATTTGCTGGATAATATTGATTTTGTACTTGACTAAATTTTTATACTAGTTACAAAAGAACTTCATAGCTATATAGACAGAAGAAAATCAGAAGATAAAAAAAGTGGGGAAGATCACTCATAAAATTTCATTATACAGATATGACCATTATTGATATTTTACTTTTAGTATTTTTTTTTTTTTTTGTCTTTTTCCGTGTCCGGCAACGGATCTCAACCCTCAGTGTTGCCCCCGCACCGGACCGGGGACCGGCAACGGGATCACAACCCTCGGTGTTGCCCCCGCGCCTCGCTCAGCCAGTGAGCGGGAACCGGTCTGTATGTGGGATCCGAACCCTCGGGCGGGAGCGCCGCTGCGCTTCCCAAGTGGCGCACTATCCAGTGCGCCACCGGGCCGGCCCGTAATCTGAGTTTTAAGAGCATGTTTCCTTCCAATTTTTTTTTCCTTTCCAATTTTAAAAATGTTTTCTCTATAAGTACATATCAGTTTAATAAAATAACCTGATAAATATTCATTTAATACTCATTAAATACAATTAATCAATTATCTTGCTCATAATTAAGTATAGTTACATATTTATAATTGCATATTAAGTATATGAAAATGAATGAATTTTACAGCAATAATTGCATCATCTCTGTTTAAGCCATTAGCATATGCTTTAAGAAAAAAATCAGCTTTTTCTAATTCAGATAAATAGAAGATAACTTCATGAATTACTAACAATTAATGACTGATGATGACTAATCGGGTGTGGTTTTTAGTCATTTTATCATCTTTATGGATGGCAATTAATCCTAACAAATATTTGTGGACATTCTACTAGATGTCAGGTGCCTGCTCTCGTGGATCTTATATTTTGCTGGAGGAGACAAAAAAAGAGCAATAAAATCCTACTGGGGACCCAAAGAACAGAAGGGAAAGAGACAGGAGCATAGCAGGCACCAAGGAAAAAGGCAGGAGGTAGCTGCTAACCCTCTGATAATCTGGGGCCAAGTCGTGCAGGGCTTAGTAAGGCACATGGGAGTTTAAACTTCATTCTGTGTGAGCAAAGCATGTGAGTAAGCAAATAAGTAATTTGACCATATTTGTGTTTTAAAAGATCACAGTGGTTGATATGTAAAGATCCAATTGCCACATGAGGGGCTGGCTCCTTTATGTACACATTTCTAATTATACCAACAAAGCAATGCTTAATCATTTTTACTAAATAATTGTTATCTTATTAAGGGATTTTTCATTCCATACATTTCTAAGTTAGAATTTACCACTCTAAAAAATTTCCTTTTGAATTATTTGATAGGCCTCTCAAATAATCCATGATAAATTTCATCTTAAATTTATTTCTTTGTAAGATTTTGTCTTGTGCTAATTACGGTCAAGGTTAGAACTTGTGCTCCTGTGAGGCAACATAGCTTATAGGTCTTTGGAACTGGAGAGACTTGGATGCGAAGTCTGGCTCCTCCAGCCACCATTGAAGAACCTTGGAGACTTCAGTTGGCCTCTCAATCTTCAATTTCTCCATATGTAAAACAGACATAATAACAGTATCCACCTCATAGGATATTAGAGAGAAGAATAAGTGAAATAATGTCTGTACTTTACATCTTTTCTAATAGTATCTATTACTCTTATCATTGTTACTATATTCTATATGAATTAAGTAATACAGAGAAATATCCTAATGTTGCTAGTCATGAAAGGAGTTTTCTTTTGAAGAAATTAGGATTACCATACCAAAGGCATATGCTTGGAGCTATGTGTATTATGAAAACCTACAACACAAACTAACCCAGAAGTAGAAAAGATGAGAATTCATTCATTCGTGTATATATCAGGTGCCTTATTAACAGGCTTAAATGGGATTAGAAAATTTCTGCTGAGTTGTCTGCTTTCTGGATTGCCACCAGATTCAAGTTTTACTTTAAAAATTCAATAGCAGTTGGACAACCCTTAGACCACATGAATCCTTTGTGAAAAATTAGCAACCTAAGAGCATTCCCATTACTGCCAAAGAATTTGCTGGGGAAAGATTCTGAGGTAATATCTGGGGTTTGCCAAGGGGCTCTGCAGTCAGCCATCTTAATGAAAGACACTAAAGTTTCGGGAAATGTATTGTGGAATTCTGAATATTATGACTAACAGAACCATGAAGTGTTTATCTAACATGACTGACTGTAGATATGCCAAGAAGGCTCTGGTGTCCCAAAATGTCCCCTTTACAAAATGACTGATATCTAAAAGACTACAATCACACTATGTATAAAGAAATAATAAAACTGATCTTTAAAATATCTGTTAATTAGAATGTTTAATAAAGTTTAAATTGGTGATGTATTATTGTGATTAAAATGTTATTTAAAACAAATGTGCTTTTCACAAATATTTACATAAAACAAACATCCCCAGGCTGCAAGAAGCCCGATTGAGAAGACCCAAGAGTTAAAAAAATCGCAAAAGAACCAATGACTTTGGTAGGAAAGAATTCACTTTCTAAAGCAACAATTCAGACTTCTGTAACCACTATTACCCACAAATTAAGATATGCATGATCATGTTTAAAAAAATAATGTAACAACAAAGATTAGGACAGTAGGGAAAACATACAGGAGTTCTACCAGGTTGTTCATTATTAATGCAATTAGAGATAAGATCCAGAGTTTCTCAACATGAGTAGCAAAGAAAAAACAGGCTCACTAATGTGGAAATATTTCACAGGCAAATAAAAGACAACTTTGGAAGGAGCAAATAATGCCATTTTCCCTTTCTAAATTATAAAATAAAAATGACTATTCAAACATACCAAATCAATTATCGCTTTAAAGTTGCACTTTTTGTCCTTAAACTTATTAATTTGGTACCTTTATCTAGATTTAGAATGGGAGATGGTACTAAGATAATTAAGCAGTAGAAATTATAAGCTTTTCAAAAACAATGTTTACATTTCAAGATTCTATAACAAAAAATACATTTTTCCCTTTCTTTTAGCTGGAAGATGGCCTTTTATAGTTCTTTTGGAACTAAGAAGCAGAGAAGTCAATGTTGTACTCACTGCTGATATAATGTTAAAATACAGAAGATCAAATCACTGGAGGTTGTCCTGCTATGTATGATATGTCATTCTTTCCTTTTCATCTGTTTAATAATTGGTTTCTAAAACGAATTTAGTCAATTCAATGCATTTGGTATTTTTTATAATACCAAGTCTTCTACTTGGATAGAACTATAATAAGTTACAATAAGGGAACTTTTGAAACTCAAACATGTAATCACAATGTCCAGCATATAACAAAAAAATTACTAGACATGTAAAGAAGCAGAAAAATATAACTTAAAAAAAAAAAGCACTCAAATAACCCAGATGGTGAAATCAGCAGAGTAGACATTTAACACAGCTGTTATAGATATTTTTGTAGACTTAAAAGAAAATATGAACATAATTGGTGCGTAGATGAGGAATTTCAGCAGATAAATGAAAACTATAAAAAAGGATTTAATAAAAATGCTGGAACTTAATGCACAATATATGAAATAAAATATTCACTGGATAAGTTTAATAGCAGATTGGAGACTACAGGAGAAAGGCAATGAGCACGCAAACAAATTATAGATTGAAGGGGGGTTAAGGAGAAATTTGTAAAGGGACACAAAAAAATGTTTACATTGTATAATAAAATTCAAAAAATTATAGATCAAAAACAGACAAAAAAAGATTACATTAAGTGATAATATTAAGTAATCTAACATGGATGTCATTTAAGTTCCAGGAAGAAATGCAATGAAAATAGGGTAGGTAAAATTTTGAAGAAATAATTGTTAAAGAATTTCCAAATATAGTCAGAATATTCAAAAATCTCAGCAAACTTAAACCAGAATAAATACAAAGAAAAATGCATCTAGGAATATCTTTAACTTATCACAGTGCATACTATATTGAAAATCAAAGATAATGAGGAAAATCTTGAAAGCAGCAGAGAAAAATGACTCACTCTACAGAGGAAGAAAGATATAAATTCTGGCTGACATTTTATTGGAAACATTAAAGATTAGAAAAGAATAAAATTAAATCTTTAAAATGCTAAAAATAAAATAAACTGTCAACTCAAAATTCTATATGTAGCAAAGTTATCCTTCAAAAATGAGGGTGAAATAAAGATATTTTTAGACAAACAAAAGCTGAGAGAAGGTGTTGCTACCAGACCTGCAATGCAAAAAAAAAGTTAAAAAAGATTCTTTAGGCTGAAAAGAAATAACAGATGGAAGGTCAAATCTATAGAAAAGAATGAAGAGTGCCAGAACTGACATTGGTTTGAGAAGAGCCCCTATCAAAGCGACATGAATTCTGCTAAAATTGAAGCAAGAGCAAACATCAAGTTTATGGTGAAACTTGGGTACAAGAATGGTGAAATCATTGATGCTTTATGAATAGTTTATGGGACATTGCCTCCCCAAAATCAGTAGTTTATGAATGGATGACTTATTTTAAGAAGGGACGAGATGTCGAAGGTAAAGCCTGCAGCAGCAGACCATCCACATCAATTTTAGAGGAAAAAATTAATCCTGTTCCTGCCTTAACTGAAGAGAACTGATGATTAAAAGCAGAAGCAATAAGCCAATGCCATAGACATCTCAATTGGTTCAGCCTACACAATTCTAACTGAAAAACTACATTCCACTCAATGGGTGCCAAAGCCACAGACATGAGCAGAGCATTCAATGGAAATTTTAGATAAGTGGTATCAAGATCCTGAAGCATCTCTTTGAAGAATTGTAACAGGAGATTAAACATGACTTTACCAGTATGATCCTGAAGACAAAGCACAATCAAAGCCATGGCTACCAAGAGGTGGAAGTGGTCCAGTGAGAGCAAAAGTCATGGAAACAGTTTTTTGGGATGCTTAAGACATTTTGCTTGTTGACTTTCTAGAGGGCAAAAGAATAATAGCATCTGTTTATTATGAGAGTGTTTGGAGAAAGTTAGCCAAATCTTAGCAGAAAAATGCCCAGGAAAGCTTCACCAGAGAGTCCTTCTCTACCACAGCAATGCTTCTGCTCATTCCTCTCAGCAAACAAGGGCAATTTTGAAAGAGTTTCGAGGTGAAATCATTAGGCATCCACTTTACAGCCATGATTGGCTCTTTCTGATGATTTTTTGTTTCCTAATCTCAAAAAATCATTAAAGGACACCCATTTTTCTTCAGTATATAATGTAAAAAAAGACTTCAATAAAATTCCCAGGACCCTGGGTTCTTCAGGGATGGACTAAATGGCTGGTATCATCACTCACAAAAGTGTCTTGAACTTGATGGAGTTTATGTTGAGGAATAAAGTTTGTATTTTTTATTTGTAACTTTTAATTCTTTTCCACAAACTTTATGAAGTCCTCTGGTATTTGGAGATTTTAATACCACAGGTTAAAGGGAAATTAGAAAATATACTGAACTGAATGATGATAAAAAACAAAATATATTAAAACTGGAAATGGGGGAATGATGTGAAAGCACTATTTAAAGGGAAATGTTATAGTATCCAGTGTTTATATTAGAAAAGAAAAGGAATTCACACAACATTGTACATGAATCTCAGACATTATGTTCAGTGAAAGAAGTCAGACCCCAAAGAGTTTGCACTTTGTTATTCCATTTTTTTTTATAAAAGTCAAGAATATACAAAACTAATCTATGATGTTAGAAATTGGAACATTTGTTTCCTGTGTAGGGAAGAAGGGAATTGAATAGAAAGGCGGCCAAAGGAAACTCTCCCTATCAAGTCAAACTCACCAAGTTTTAAGACCTATGCATTTTACCATATGCAGATTTCACATAATAAAATAAAAAGTAGCACTCATTACAATTGTAATTAAGCAGTAGTTTGTGAAATTATATATCAAAAAGCCCTGAAATCCTGGTTCTTTTTTGTTTTCTATTTCATTTGGATCCTTCCATCCCCTTCACTTAGTACAGTATCTGGAATACAAGTGTTCGATGAATATTTATTGGAAGAATAAATGGATGAATAAACGTTTAACAATCCGTCCTACCCTCACTGAGTTCACACTGTACTTCAACTGGTTAGCTCCTCTACATATTATATTGTAGCCATTTGTTTACATGCCTGTATATTAGATCGAGAGTTAGGATCACCTCTCAGTTTGTGGGAGTCCCATAACCTAGAACAGGGCTTAACATGTACCAAGTTCTGAATAAATGTTAAATTAAGCAGTAAATGGACACTTATGTGAATAAAACTAACATGATAGGAAATAATAAACATCATTTAAAAAGCAAAAATCAAGTGTCATTGGAGTGTTGCTTCAAATTTACAAAATTATAAGAAATTTAGTTATAGATCTAATTGGCTTTTATTTGCAATTCATGCCTGGGAACAAACTCCCTTCTACAAAACAGAATGACAGTTCGCATTGGGCAATGATAGAATAATGGGCTTTGTAAGGCAGGAACAAGGAAACAAAACAATAGAGAAAAAAGATGATTGGTTAACATTAGGTTATTTCAGGTTACTTTTTTTGTAAGGGTTAAAGCAAAAGGGACTCAAGTAGACTGGAATCTCCCGCTTTCAGGAAAAACTAATGTTTTGAGATCTATCTGCTTTCTTAAAGTTTCAGTTTGATTATGTGGCATTTAGTGTGAGTGACTCCATTTGGTTTGGTCTGGTCTGTTGGGGCCCAGTGCAGGAGCTCACTCCAAAGCAATGACCTCCCATACTTTTTGTTTATAAGAGTTCAGAGTTGAGAATAATTATTACACGGAAAGCAGGCAAAATAATTTTAATTTTGCACTTATGGAAAATAAAGATATTATGGGTTTTCTGTGTTTGGGAAGATTTCTTCTAGCTATGGTAAAGGTGAACCTAAAATTTCCACTCAATCTAGACTCATCTTTTGGAGATTTGCTCCTAGATCCTCTGAAATCCCAGAGTAGGTGAGGCCTGCTTGTCCTGCACTGTGACAACAGCGTGTACTTCTCTTTCATGTCAATGACTGCAATTGAAATTAATAATTTTGTTGTTATGTCTGTAATATCTGTCTCATTAGTGAGTTCCATGAGAACAAAGACAGCGTCTGTCTGTCTAGCTTATGGCCACATCCGCAGTACAGTGCCTGATACACAGGATGCCGCTGATAACTATTGGTTGAACGAATCACAGCATCTGACAGATGGATGAGATCTCAGAAATCATTTGTATAATACACATGCATCCTTTCATGGATGAGCAAAGAAGCCACAGCAGCCGATTCTTGAGCACATAAATTGCCTGACTGGGACAGAAACTCTAGTAACCTAAATTTCCAGACTTCCAAACCAAAGCTCTCTTTGTTGGATCAAGCTGAGGTTCCATCCCCTCCACCTTCTTCCACTCCCACATGATGAACAGTCTGAGTCATGGGCATAACATGTGCCCAAATAGCCAATTAACACAAAGCTCAGTCATGACATCAGCCTTATGACAGGTTACAATGTCTAGTCAATGAACAAAAATGATAGTGTGTATTTCCATGGGAGGTGTGTGTAACAATTGAGAAATGATTTTGATTTTAAAATACGTACACCTAAAGATTCCTTGGAAACTATTTATACTCAGTCTTATGAATAAATAACATGGGGCAAATCCTAAGAAACATCTAATGTTAAGATCTTAAAATGCGGAAGACTAACTGTGACCCCCTGCCAAGCTGATAAAAAGAACAACAATAGCCATGTTTTCACTGGTTAGATCAGGAAAAAAGGGGGGGGGGGGCTTATTTTAATACAAAGAGTGTGAAATTGCCTTCTCTTTTCATTTATTTCTCCTATAGATATGACCCCTATTTTGATTACTGCTCAAGAGCCAATTAGCTATGAAAAATACCATTTCTAATTCTGGGGCCTAGGTTTTCCTTGCTTCTCCCACTTCCACCAGTGAGGAGCTCAACAGTTTGCTGAGTGGAAGTGGAGAAGGACGGCTTGGTGGAAGAAAAACCCCCATGAGGATGGTCTTTGCCTCCATTCAAGAAGCACTTCTACGAAACCCTTTTTGTTCTGCTCTTGTTTATGACGTATGGTTTTTCCCAGGGCAAAAGCCTCACTTTCCAACAGGAAAACCAGTGAGGGTAAGAGTGAACCCTGCTCTGCTGTTCACTGCTTCATTGTACTTTCTTTTTTTTTTTTTTTTTTTTTTTTTTTTTTTTTTTTTTT
>NW_007727276.1:146258-188676 GCF_000696425.1 Galeopterus variegatus | reverse complement strand
GAGCGGGAACCGGTCTGTATGTGGGATCCGAACCCTCGGGCGGGAGCGCCTCCGCACTTCCCAAGCGGCACACTTATCCAGTGTGCCACCGGGCCAGCCCCATTGTACTTTCTTTTTAAAAATTTAATCTTACTTACTTACTTACTTACTTACTTACTTACTTACTTATTGAAACATAATTGTACATATCTGTGGGGTACTGCATTGAATACCAATACCTGTGTGCAATGTGTGATGCTCAAATCAGGATAATTAGTATATTCAACCTCACACAATGTAATCATTTTGGGAGGCCCCCTACACCACTTTCTCCCTAATGCTCCTTCCCCCTCCCCCTTTCCCACCTCTGGTAACCTCAATTCTGTTCTCTTCTTTTGAAAGTTCAATGTACTACTATAATTGTTGAATCTTTCTTTCTTTTTAATTTGTGTATTTGTTGTTGTTATTGTTGTTGTTTTAGTTTCTATTTATGTGTAAGGACATGCAGTATTTCTCTTTCTGTGCCTGGTTTATTTCACTGAACATAATTTCCTCTAAGTTCATCCAGGTTGCTGCAAATGGCAGAATTTCATTCTTTTTATGGCAAATAACATAGACAGACCAATAACAAGCAATGACATTGAAGCAGTAATCAGCAGCCTCCTAACAAAGAAAAATCCAGGACTGGATGACTTTACTGCTAAATTCTACCAAACCTTTAAAGAGGAATTAATACCAATTCTCTTCAAACTACTCCAAAAAATTGAAACAGAGATCACTCTCCCAAACTCATTCTGTGAGGCAAGCATCATCCTGATACCAAAACCCGACAAAGACACAACAAAAAAAGAAAACTATAGGCCAATATCTCTGATGAACACAGATGCAAAAATCCTCAACAAAATACTAGCAATCAGAATACTCAACACATCAAAAAAATTATACACCATGATTAAGCGAGATTCATCCCAGGGATGCAAGAATGGTTCAGCATATGCAAGTCAATAAATGTGATGCATCACATCAACAACATCAAGGACAAAACCATATGATTATCTCAATAGATGCAGAAAAAGCTTTTGACAAAATTCCACATTGCTTCATGATAAAGACTCTCAGCAAATTAAGTATAGAAGGAAAACACTTCCAACACAATAATAGCCTTATAAGACAAGCTAACTGCCCATATCATCCTGATTGGGAAAAAGCTGAATGCTTTTCCCTTAATAATAGGAACAAGACAAGGATGCCCACTCTTACCACTCCAATTTAACATAGTATTGGAAGTACTAGCCAGAGCAATCAGGGAAGAGAAAGAAATAAAGGGCATCGAGATTGGAAAAGACAAACTCAAATTGTCTGTTTGCTGATGACATGATCCTATATATAGGAAAACCTAAAGATTCTACCAAAAATCTCTTAGAGCTGATAAATGATTTCAGTAAAGTTGCAGGATACAAAATCAAATGCAAAAATCAGTAGCGTTTTTACACTCCAACAATGAACTAGCAGAAAAAGACATCAAGAAAGCAAGCTCATTTACAATAGTCACCAAAAAATAAAATACTTAGGAGTCAGTTTTACCAGGGAGGTGAAAGATCTCTATGAGAACTACAAATCAGTGCCAAAAAAATTAAAGAGGACACAAAAAGACAGAAAGACATTCCATGCTCTTGGGTTGGACCAATTAACATTGTGAAAACGTCCATATTACCCAAAGCAATCTACAGATTCAGTGCAATCCCCATCAAAATACCAATGACATTCTTCACAGAAATAGAGAAAACAAACCTAACATTCATGTGGAACAACAAGAGACCCCGAATAGCCAAAGAAATCTTGAGCAAAAAAGAAAGAAAAGCCAGAGGCACTGCACTACCTGACTTCAAATTATACCACAAAGCATAGTAACCAAAACATCAATGTACTGGCATAAAAACAGAAATTTGGACCAATGGACCAGAATAGGGAACCCTGAAGTCAACCCACATACTTACATCCAACTGATCTTTGACAAAGGCACCAAGAATATACATTGGAGAGAAGACTGCCTCTTCAATAAATGGTGCTGGGAAATCTGGATATCGATAAGGAGAAGAATGAAACTACACCCCTACCTCCCAATATAAACCAAAATCAACTCAAAATGGATTAAGACTTAAATAATATAAAACCTGAAACTATAAAACTCCTAAATGAAAACATAGGGAAAACAATTCAGGAAGTAGGACTGGGAAAAGACTTTATGAATAAGACCCCAAAAGCACAGGCAACAATAGAAAAATAAACAAATGGGATTACATCAAACTAAAAAGCTTCTGCACAGCAGAAGAAACAATTAAAAAAGTGAAAAGACAACCTACAGAATGGGAGAAAATATTTGCAAACCATACATCCAACAAGGGATTAATATCTAGAATATACAAGGAACTCAAACAACTTGGTAAAAAAAAAAGTAACCCAATTAAAAAATGGGCAAAGGAGCTGAATAGGCATTTCTCAAAGGAAGATATACAAATGGCCAACAGACACATGGAAAAATCCTCAACAACACTAAGCATGAGGGAAATGCAAATCAAAACCACACTGAGGTATCATCTCATGCCAGTTAGTCTGGCCATTATCAAGAAGAGAATAATAAATGCTTGTGAGGATGTGGAGAAAGGGGAAACCTCCTACACTGTTTGTAAATTAGTGCAGGCATCATGGAAAACAGTACAGAGCTTCCTCCAACAACTACAGATAGAACTGCCATACAATCCAGCAATCCCGCTACTGGGTGTATACCCAAAGGAATGGAAATCATCACGTCAGAGGGATACCTGTACTCCCATGTTTATTGCAGCTCTATTTACAATAGCAAACAGTTGCAACCAATCTAAATGTCCATTGATGGATGACTGGATAAGGAAAATATAGTATATATACTCAACACAATACTTCTCTGTCATTGTCCTTTCTAACCTTTTCTTAGAAAGGCTTCCTTTTCCCAGTGGATGGTGTCAGAAGTTCTAAAGTGAATGCTGGGGCTCTAAGCCACCCCTTCTCTTCTTCCCGAGGTCTCCTTCAAAACACAGCTTCCACTGCAGCAGACAGTGGTGAGGTGGAGGAAGCCACTCCAGGAAGTGTCAGAAGTCGTCCTATCTCAGAGTTTCCTTCTACTCCAAACCCCTCACCCCTCACTTTGAAATCAGGCCACTGTGTTTGCAGGATAGGCTCTTGCAGCTTGGTGCTGACCAGGAGGGGACGTTCAGGACACTATATTGTATCTCCACCCCTCCCAAGTTCCTTTCTACTCTCGTACTTGTTATCCCTCTGAATGTCACCAGGCTTTTTCTTTTTCTATTACAAAACAACAAAGAAAAATTATGATAGAAAACTTTGTAATGGAAAAATCTTCTGCAGGATACACAATTCAAAATCACATTTTTTTCGCTGTGCACCAGCTCTGTGCAATTGGCACTTATTTGAGACAGCTTTCAAAGAAAATATGTTTGTGGTTCAAAGATAAGCAGGTTTTTAGTAAACTGTCAAAAGGACTTCTTTTCCTCTCCTTTGCTGTCAGTGGAAAAACCCAAAAAGAAAGAGTAAATAAGAGGGAGAAGGCATTCTCTCTGAGTTATACTAGATGTGTAGACCTAGTTTTCTGGGAATTCATCAATGACTAGGTATTCATGGCTAGGGTCCTCACTCCCCATCCACCAAAATTGGGTTTTACTGTAAAAAATAATGAGGTTCGTGAAACACTAGAGTAATTCCATATGATAACTAAGACAGAGGTTGGTTTTGTTTAAACTCTGTTTTCATTACAATTATCAATCTTTTTTTTTTTTTTCTTTTTGTCTTTTTTACTGACCGGTAACGGGATCTCAACCCTCGGTGTCGCGCCCGTACCGGGGGCTGGCAACGGGATCGCAACCCTCGGTGTTGTGCCCGCACCACGCTCAGCCAGTGAGCGGGAACCGGTCTCCACATGGGATCTGAACCCTCGGCGGGAGCACCGCCACACTCCCAAGCGGGGCACTCTCCAGTGCGTCACCGGGCCGGCCCACGATTATCAATCTTTTAATAAAAGCAATGTTAACTCACAGCATAAAATTTTTTAAAGGGGAGATGTCATTTTAATAAGGCCTCTGTACATCAATTATGACTGAAAATTGACCTAATGAAGATATCAAGGAATAAAGAACTAAACCAAGAGAAGGTTAGTCTAGAAGCCATAGGTCAGCATAAAGGAAGACAAGCCAGAGCGCTAAACGGTCAGCAGTGTCCACGAGAAAGTTACCCAGCTAGCGAAGACCAGGCAGACCTGGTTTCTCTGCATTTTGGTTTGTTCGCACATGCTTCAGATGCTGTATTTTGCCTCTTGCCCCAGTACGGTTTTAGTTAAGAACTAACAATGTCATGCCATATTTAAGAGCCTTACAGAGGGCACTGCCGGTGTCAAGGCCATAAGTCCATGGGGAAAAAGTTAAACCTCTGGGGAAACTATGAGAGAAATTTAAATGAAAACTAAAATTGTGACAATAAAGGAGGCATAATTTTTCTTTTCGTAACTTTTGATGATTCTACTAATGAAAAACAAATTCTTCACTTTTAAAGCACATGAATGTCGCAATGAGGCAAAGACTCTAAAGGGAGAGAAGGGGCAGATCCATCATCTCTTTTCTGTTTCAGGAACAAGGAAGCTAAGATCTATATAACTTGAAGCTATAAAATTTAGGAAATTTTGCAAAAACACTTGTTTTTCTTGTAGGAAAACAGACTTCCAGCTCCCTCTGCTCTTCCTGCACTAATAATGTAGGGTCCTCCTCAGCATTATTTCACAGTGAGCAGATGGTAGTTCTGAATTTTTTGATTAAAAACAATCCTCTGGCAGAGGTTGCTGAGAGGTCAGCGGAACCCAGATTGACGATTGATCAGCTCTAATGGACCATCACAGCAATAAAGTCAGAGCTCGTACACAGGCCTGCTACCTCAGTAATAGCAACGGGGCTGACACCTGAGCTGTTAACAGACTTCCACTTAATAGCTTCGAAGCTTCAGTAGCTTCAAAACCTTCATCTCAGCAGAGAAATATTCTTCGATGCACATCCATTTTATCAAAGGACTCTCTTTTACAGGTTTACACCAAAACATACGTGATTTACACTGAGCCAGAGATTTCACACGGACTGAGATCAGGATAGTGAATGACACTCTGTAATACTGACAGATTATACTGACATCTACTTTTGTGTCCAGGCCACAATGGTACGTACCTACTTTCTGATATTTTTCTTGTACACATACAGAATATGTGACTGGGGAGGAAAAACTGAACTCCCCCTCATTGTTCCCAGGAGAACAAAACTTCAAGATTCATTTTCTCGGCGTCTCTTTTTTCGAGAGATGCCAGTGCTACATTCATGTTTACAGCACCACATTTGACAAAGGAAATCAGTTGTACTACACTAGAATTTTACTGTAGAGCTTCGATAACAGGAAATCAAAGTACTCTTGGAAGATAATAATAGCTGCAGATGTACAAAAAAGAGCATCTCTACATTAGTTGAACTAAACCACGAATAGTTTTCCTCTGCTGAAAGATAAATAATCCCCTTAATCAACCATATCATTACCTCCCATCCCCCAGCCCACCTATCCTTAGTAGAGAATTGATCTCAAAGTTAAATTGACTATGTGAGCCATAAATACAGATTTTCCAAAACATGGCTGATTTCCAATAATGTTTCTCACTCTCCTGCAAATTTACTCCTTCTTGTTGAACATTGAATCCAAACGTTTGATCCAGAAAAATCCAAGAATAAGGACATTCTTAAATATAATCTCAACACTAGGGTCAAAACCAAGCAATCTAACATTAATACAATATTATAATCTAATGTACAGTCAGCATTTAAGTCTTTATTTCTGGTTCAGGATCCAATTAAGGATCACACATTACATTTAGTTGTCATGTGTCCTTAACCTCTTTCAATTTGGAACAAGTCCTCAGCATTTCTTTGTCTTTCTTGACCTTGACATTTTTGAAGAGGAGTCCAGCCAGTTAGTTTGTAGAACGTTCTTCCGTTTAGATTTGTCTGATGTTTAAACATGATTGGATTCAGGTTACATACTTTGGGCAAGAATTCTACAGAAGTGATGTTATATTTTTCCAGGTCATCACATCTTGGATGCACTTGATGTCACTTTTTCTCATTATTAGGGACATTAACTGTGATTACTTGTTTAAGGTGTTTTCTCCACAATAAAGTTCCTATATTTTCCCTTTGTAATTAATAAGCAATTTGTAGGCAGATACTTTGAGACTGTAAATGTCTTCTTCATCAATCTTTTACCTACTAGTTTTAGCACCCATTGAAGATTCTTGCCTGAATCAATTATTACCATAATTTTCTAACCCCATCATTTCTTCTATATGTATTAGTTGGCATTATTCTGTAAGAGATTTCCCTCCCCATTTATTTATGTCTTTATCAATTTGTCTCTCTGTCTGTTTATTTGTTTATTATCAGAGTGGACTCATGGATTCTTATTTTATTCATTGTTATATAAATTGATTCAAATTGAGTTTCTGTCATTTATAACCAGAATATTCCTGAAAAGGCTTCAGGAACTCCTGAGGAAAGAGAGACAATTTCTCTTGGCAATGAATTCAAGAGGTCCTTACAGTCTTTACACTTACAAAGGAGCTTCCTGGTGATTCCATTAAATCCCTCCTGGCCCACTAGAGGAAGTCCAAACCACTTGAAGACGAGGGACCTTGAAGAAAATGTGGCCAGTAAATGGCCCCTAGATCTTCATGAAATCGCCATGTAGGTATGGCTGTAGGAACGTGAGGTTCTTCTTGCTATGTTCAAAGTTCTTCTTATCCTCTGCCCCTTCTCTTGCAACTTTGCTCAAGAGCTGGACCAGCCTCCCACTCCTCTCCTGATGTTACCAACAATCCCCGGAGCTTCTCCACATTCCCCTGGAATCTCTTATGCTTGGCTACCTTTCTGGCTGTTTGCTTTGTATGTTGGGCTTTATGCCTGAAAATGACCCCCTGAAGGTGGGCTTGATATTTTCTGATTGCCAATCCAGACCCATTCTTCAGCCTTCTCCACCAGCTCAGTTACTCATGAGGCTGAACTGCACCAACTACATCAACAGTAGGATTCAGCCAATGGTGGGTACTAGCAAGAGATAAGAAAGCAGGAGAGTGATATTGAGGTATCTCTCCCCAAAATCCACCCTTACCAGCTTACCATGGGTGGCTGCATTCCTCTATCAAACACCCTTTCCATATGGCTATTCTCCCTCAGTTCTGGAAACCATTCCTTTCCCTCACTTCTTGAGGCTAGAGGTAAGGCTAGCTCTGGGGATACCACCATCACTTATGGGTTTTCCTTTTAACACCATTGCTTGTTGGTTTCTCTCAACCCTGACCACACATTTGTAAACATTCCCTTTATTAAACTTTCCTTAATTATTTCACTTCAGAGTGCATTCTTTTACCTGCAAGACAAAAAACACAGATGGGACTGGAGACAAGAGGTGCATTATGGGAGAGAGACGCCGCCAAGGGCTGTCTTTCGTATTGCCATCTTTTTTGTGCTTAAAGATTTATGTCTGCCTTTATCTTCTTCATACTATTAAAAACATAACAAAATAAACACTATTTCCTAATTGTGAAATGTGACCACATGCCATTAAAAGAAATATGTTCTAGCAAAGTGTGGACTTAAAGATTTTGCTCCTTCTGTTTTCTTAGCAGTAAAGAAAAGCCGCAGAGCTCAAAATGACAATTTAGGTAAAAGTTCCTTCAGGAGGAACCCAAAGGAACCTCCAAGTATTATTCAGTCCACTTGTTGCCTTTTACTAAGTTTTCCACATGTCAACATCAAAGTCCTTCTCAACCAGACACATGATAAGATACAAGATCTACAGCAAGACATTTATTAAATAGATGTTCGAATTCCAAGTCTGTGAATGATTTAATTTTTAAGTATAACTAGCAATCGATTTGAGGTTAGCTCCATCACAACATTCCTTTCAGTTGCTTGCATTTCAAAATGCTTCCACAGAAGTGGTATTTGGATATATCCTGCTGCTATCTTACCAATTCACCATTTACCACCAGCTCTCTCGCGCGACTATTGTCAGGTGACTGACTTAACTCCCCTCCAATTAGAGAAAAGTTCGTTGAAATCTGGTTATACCCATTATAACTGTCCCTGGAGAAAGTGACTGAGGATCGCTATCCTGTCCTGTCAAGAAATAGGCACATTCATTCCAACTCTGTACCATCCTCTCAAATGTCTTTCTTTCCCAAGCACCAAAACTTGGTATTTCTGGTATACCTGGTATTTATTCTTTGGCCGTTAACACACAAAGCAATTTAACTCAAACTATAGTCAGTTACCTGTAAGTCTGCATCAAATTCATGTTTCAGGTGTGCCTCTTCCGCAGCCTCCACAAGACGCTGAAAAGACAGAAGGCAACATTAAGAATCAGAATTGTGGCTGGGACCCTGTCTCTACAATGTGAAAAAGACTGAGGTTTCTCCGTTGTCCAAAAATGAAAGATTACATTGTGTCTTATGCATCTTGACCTGGTACCTTTGCTTCCATGAAACTGAATAAAATCACTTCAGTGTCAAAATTTAGTTTCTGTCTTCATAATTCAATCACAATTCTTCCAATATATATTTATCGTTACGTATATTTATAAATGCACACATGTTCTGCATCCATTTTCACAACAATTCAAAGATACCAGCCTTTGAAGCTCAATAAGGGTCCAAAACCTACCTATAACATTGCATTCCTTAGGCATAGAAGGCCCTTAGTCAAGATTTATTGAATTGAATTGAGTCCAACTCTAAGTGGTCTAACTTTCTTCCCCACTGGCTTAGAAAAGAGTAATTTTTCTAATTCCCTCAATCGTTAAAGGTCAATTCTTTCTGCACCCAGTTCTAATATGTAATTATCAGGTGATAACTATTTGCTATTTTATGGTACATCAAATGTCATTTTGACAATCTGCATCGCAATAAACCAATCAGAAATTAAATCAAGATGCAGGACCCACAAGAACACAACTCTTGTTATTCTTCTTAGCCAACTAAATTCAACAAATTTATATTCTAATGAAAACAATTTTATGACATGTCTTCATTTAAAGGCAATTAGTCAACTATCAAAATCATTTTTACTTTAATTTAAATTTGCCAACAATAAGATATTTCCCACCATGAAAATATAAAGTAGAGGATATTGCAGAAAATTCTTATTTAGTGAAATAGTATTTCACTGAAATTTCACTGAACTAAAAGCAGAACCTTTAGATCCAAGTAAAAATTTCTCTTTTGCCATGGTAACTCTTGCAGCCTGTGCTGTCTTTAACTTGCTTTTTCTTGACATAATATAGACCTGAGTTTAATAGGCCATGTTTGAAAAAATGACATTAACATTAATCTCTGGTCACAAACCAACAGACAAATGTCCCATGAATAATTATTTAATTGGATGTGGAAATAAAGAAGCTGAAGTATATTTGAGTAACTTTAGGCAGCAGCATACAGAGCACCACAACCCTCTTTTTCCACAGGACAGGTAAAGAAAGAGCTGGGCCAGCTGGAGACGGTGCTGCCCACAGACAGGACCCTGGCAGGGGTGGAGAAGGGCTTCTCTCTTTCTGGTCAATCAAAGAACAGACCCTCAGAGAACAACAGAGGCCAAAGCCAGAAGACCTGGTCCTAATTCTAGTCCAGATACTAACGCATAACAATTGTGAGGTCTTGGGCAACCCCCGTCCCCTCTCTGGACCTTGGTCTCCTCATCCAAAGCACATGAAGAGGTGACCCTAGAATAGTGGTTCTCAAACTGCAGTCCCCCATCAGAAGCATTAGTTTTACCCGGGAACGTGTTAGAAATGCCAACTCTCAGGCCCCATTCCAGTACTACTTAATCAGAAGCTCTAGGCATGGGGCCCAGCAATCTGTTTTAACAAGTCCTCCAGGTGATTCTGATGCCACTAAAGTTTGACAACCACTGGCTAAAAATAGCACTTATCACAGACCCTACCTCACTCCTGATGCCTTGATTAATGAGCTCCACCAGCCCTCCAAGGTTTCTCAACTCTCACTTATCTTTTTAAAATCTGTGTACATGTATTTGCACTTTTAAAGACATCAAATTCTTTACAGAAGAGAGATATAAGATAGAGGGGGTGAGAAACAGAAAAAAGAAAAATATGAAGAGACAATATCTATAGAGATCTGGTATGTGGGCTCCAAGCTTTCACTGGGTCAGGGTCTTCTGGAATCATCCCAGTCAATGAAGCTTGTCAGCCTCCCAGGATCACATGGTACAATTTGCAAATGTATCAATGCGGATCCTGACAGATGCATGACAGGCAGTGATATAAGAAATCTATGTGTCTCTTAAACTTTGTAAAAAGATTTAGAACTTCTATGCATGTATCATGAAATCAGTTACATATTGAGCTTTATAGAGTGTCTATAATAGTATGCATGTCTGAACACTTACGTTATCAAAACAAGTCATGCATTTTGAGCATTTATTTACTTAAACACATAAAAAGTTGTTTTTCAATGGTGTCTAAGCAGTCTGAGAAACCAGAGAAAAAAAGTCAATGAAATGTTCAGATGATCAAAAGATAAAAACAAAATAAAACTTCACAATGACTAAAACAGATAATACTGAAAAAGCTAAAGAATGAGGAAGAAAAAACAGTAATAATAAAGTAATGCAGGACCAACAAATAAGAGAATAAGATGGAAATAATAGGCAAGTTGAAATTATCACGAAAGAGTACAGCATGAAATATATTTTATATATATTTTTTGTTTACATATGAGTATGTATGTATACCTATATCATACAATCATACATACCATATATTCAAATATAACATAACGTAGAATGTATTTCATATAACATGTTTTATTTACACGTTTGTGTGTGTGTATATCTCACACATACCATATACATGTTCCTATATAACACAACTTGGAGTGTATTTCAACCACAAACACTGCAACACAAGGTACAGGGCACAAGAAGGCAACACACTGGAACAATTCAATAATATTGTATTAACTACTAAGATCAGCCAGGATACTCTGTTCTGTGCTGAGTGTAATAAGTATATGAGAATTTGATCCCACCGGCCAGTTTTTATGTTCATTTTCAAGTTAAATTTGCAGCACGCCTTTTTTTGAACTTAATTTACTCACATATCTCTTGTTTCCACAAAGATATTTTCCCATCATTCTCACTACGAAGCTTTAGGAAATATGATTCAAAACAAGAAAGTCAACCAGCAGCTACACATACTAGCGGTCTCATGTGAAGTGAGAAAGTACTTTGGAACAGAGCTCTTGGGAAGGGCATTCCCTTCGTTCAGTAAACCATGCGGTTATCCAATCTGCCCCCTGCTGCCAAGGGGAGACAGGTCTACATCTTCTGGATAATTCAGGGTAAAACACCGGGAACAGGCTCAGCTGTTGTGCACAGTGTTCATGACAAACAGCACATCAAGAACTATATACCTTGTGGAAAGAGCAAAGGATAGTTGATCTTTTCTTCTCAAGTACTCTTATAAAAGCAAACGATTTAAAAGAAATGTTATTTAAGAAGGAAACCATCTACCATAAATTTACCTAAAACAGAGTCCTGGAGACAAGAGTTCCTACTGATAATAAAATAAAAATAAATGGAATCATCATCTAACAAAGTCAAGACCATTCAACTTCAACTTCTGGAGCTTCCCAGTAGAAAATAGCAGCCTGTAATATCTCTTTCCTAAGCAAATATCATTATCATCTAGGACAAATGAAGTATGTTTTTAAAATAAGTTTGATTATCCCTTGCAGGTAAGAAAACTCCATTAAATTTGCTAATATTTTAGTTATCATATAAGGAGCCACCACTAAGCCTGGGGGAACTGTTTCTCTATTATATCTATTAGAAAGGCAGTGTACTTTTAATAATAATAAGTTAATTTTCTCTTATATGAATTCTCTTTTTGGATCTGCAGATGGGATTATTGAATTGTGAATGTGGTTTTTAGTTAAAACTGAACACTGGAAATAAAAATGGCTTTGAAGACTCCAGTCTTCAGAGCAAAGCTTTCAGGTAAGAGAAAACAGCAATTCTGTCCACAGATTTTTTGCCCCTTCTTTAATGCCAGAGCATTTCCTTACTCAATAAAAATGATAACAATATCCTGGAATATATATCCTGGCCTTCGAACAAAGCACCTATAAGCGAAAAGGTTATAATTCATGAGTTGATGCACATTTCATTGACTTTTTATATTTCTGCATGTCTCTTCCCTTTTAGTGAAATAAATACAAACAAGAGCTATCTTTATAAATAAGAAACACTAGAAGTCACGGACCATGGACAGTATTTATAGCCGTGGTGAAGGCATGGCTGCCAAGGGCAATAGTGAGGTACTAAAGCATTTCATTTAAAATCACATCTTACTTCTTGTTATAGTAGCCCCACATATATCTGTACAATTCTACAGAATGCACAGTCTCCCATTTCTCCTGTGCAACACTTAAATCAAGAGTAGAGTTAAAGACATTGTGGAAGTCAAACGTTCTGTCATGGTCCAGAAGGGGGAAAATCAGACAAGTCAAAGTAAAAATTGGATCAGAAGAAAAAAATGATTTTTTTTTGTTCTACTCATTTTTTTTTTGGTTCCTGGTCATTTTGCCTTAGCAAGGAGAGAAAAGATAGAAAGAAATGTGCAGTGAGAGGTGGGAAAGGAAATGGAAAATGTTTACAATCAAAGTAACTTACTACTGGACTCCTATTGATTCAGAATGGATGAATTGTGTACAAATGAAAAAACACTTAAATAAAAATACCAAAAATGGGGGGTGGGGCGGAGAACAATTAGGAATGAAAATCTTTAAAGCAAAACAGAAATATAAAAACCATATGGAATAGCAAAGTAAAAAGTTATATTTATTTCTCATGTTAAAGCTAAAAAGCTTTGGCTTATAAATGCTGTTATACTGGGATGTTACAATTTAACCAAGATTTTCAAAACACTTAATATGTTTAGTGGTTTCCATTTAATGTTTTGCAACAATACATTTATTACTCATGCCAGGGTTTCTATTGCCATTTTTTTCTGGAATGAATACATAATTCTCTCTCAAATAAGGTTTAAGCTTAACTGGGGGTACTCTAAAAAAAAAAATCTATAATCATTTACATGAATTTGGGCTATACTGGTGATAACTTGGAACTAATTATTGAATTGTCATTAATACCAGAGTTAGAGATCACATGGCTCTCCTTTCAAGTCAACAAGAGTTAAATGTGTAGAAAAATGACCAAATGGTGTAATCAAGGAGTAGTAGTAATTACTGTCACAACCGCGCCCAGCGTGGCCTGGTTCAGGTTTTTCTTGCCTTAATTCAGTGGCTTTTGTTGTAAAGGCCAGAGTTTGAAGGGGAAAGAGACATCAGTGCATAGCTGGGGCTAATGCTGTCTTCACAATGTGTTATCTGGCAGCACTTGAACTTGATATGCTGTGTCTACAGAAGTGAGGACAGAGGAGACTGAGGTCCTCCCCACAGTCAAAGTTCACACCTGATGGATTCCAGAAATAAAATGAAAAATCTCCACCCTCATTATGGGCCATTAGCACATCAAAAGATGTCTCCAAGAACCCAAACAAAACGAGACTGATTTGTTCCCAGGACTCATTTCAGACACTTCTCTCTCATACCAAGGGTCAGAAACCATCCACTTAAGAACAATTACACTGAAGAAATAAAGTAAGATATTCAGATTTACATTTTCATTCCTTCTGGTGTTGAAATGCCTTCCCTTTTGTTCTCAGGATGGTGTTTTTGTCACTCTGTAATAGTGCAGATTCATCTTTCCTGCTTTGCACCTAGAGTAATTAGATGACTAATTCCCAAGGTGTGGGGCTGGTACTGCAATGATCCATGAAATAATGCGACGTGTTTTACAGAAGGGTGAGAGAGCACACAAGGAAAACCGCGATTTCAATACAAGGGGATAAGTGACAAGGAATGCTGCCAGGAGGTCAAGGAAGCTTCCCAGAAGAAATGACATCTGAGCTGAGCTCCGAAGGAGAACAGGAAGGATCCAGGAGAAAGAAAGATGCTGAAAGAATGTTCCGTCCAATGGGAAATTTCACACAAAGTTTTGGAGGTAAAAAAAATGTTCTAGAAACTGCAATTAGAGAAATGTTCTGGAAACGGCTAGTACTCAGAGACCTACACAGATCAATGACTGGATGACCATCAGGCAATAAGTCAGGACAAAATGAATAACCTGGAGAGATGGACACAATTACACAAAAAGAAAACCTAGACACCCCTCCCTACCACCCTGCAATGCTGCAACTGCAGTTAGAGTCATATCTGAGAGCTTAATAATATTCAGTAATCCTTATTGATACAAATGTTTTTACTTTTCAGTTCCAATAGAAATGGCACATATAAATCGCCAACTATCAAGATGATCGTTGCTTCAGAGAAAAACAGCTTTTAAGGAGCCTTCATTATTTCTTTGTTCCTGTAGAAGAAATAAGCTTTGTTGCACACGAATGAACATTTTGTATAAAATGACCTTCTGCTTGAATGCTGCAAAGATTGCTTCGCTTTAAGAACAGCAAACATTTCAAAGTGGATTATAAAAGCTGATCTATAAAGTTTCTAGAGAAAGCAGGTAACAGAACAATAGAGCAAACACATCTTGTGGGTACGTGGGGAGCTTTCTTTCCTTCCTGTACTCCTCCCCTTTGCTGTTGCCTTCAGATTGTATGAGGCTACACTGGCCTTTTACAAGACAAAATGAGCCTGCAGTTTACATCAAAAGACATGACCGCAATCAATAACAAATTATCTTTGTTTCCACAGGAGATACCTGTTATCAATTTGAGACTGATTAAATTAATACCTGTTATTAATGTGGATGGCCAATTTCCAAACCAAAGCCATCTCAGTCTACATCTAAGGCTGCCATTTCCCAAAGTGCAGCATTTGCAAAGCTGCTGAAGATGGAAACAGCCAAACTTTACTCAAAGCTCTGTGCAAGGGACAAGGTAGTCCAGGGGAGATAGGAAGAGAAGACAGCCTTATATTTCAGCCCAAGTAAAATTTCCAAATGACCGAGCATTTTAATAAATGGTCTTCTGCTTACGTAGCCCTCCTGGGAATGTTTTAGAGTTGATTATCAAAATCAAGTCCATTTAATTACAAAACTTGAAAAGTCCCCTTAGGACACTTCAGATCTGAGGTAACTGAGCTATTTCCTTTGTGAGCAATGGAACTGTCTTTAACTTCCTGAGGGGATAGTCTAGGATGAATGGGGACTCTGACATTATGTCGTTTGAAAGATGGATGGTTGTTTCCTGCAATGAAAGGAAATTGCCTATCATGGAGGACTCTGATAGTGGTGAATAAAATTCTGTTCCAGCCCTTAATTACAACCTTTCCAGGTTTTATACAGAAGGTATTGACTGGAACCCACAATGACAGAGCACTGAAGGTATTGCCCAACTAGCCAAGGAAGACAGGGACATCTGCCCTAGATAAGACAAGTCACAACCAAGATAACAAGGTGCTGGTGCTAGTGAGAAAGTCTGTCCTACAGAGAGTTTCCATTCCTGGTTATAGCATCATGTTTCCATCACTTCTGTTCAAATTAGTTTAGCAAGTATTCGTAGGTTACCAGAACGTCACCAGGAACTGAGTGGGACCCCAAGAAATAGATGACTCTGTCGTAGACCTCAAGAAGCTTTTGGCACATGTTGTTACAGTAGAATCAGAACTAGCCTCAGAAAACAAGGACACGGGTTTGAATTCAGGTCTTCCTGCTCACTAACTGCTTGACTCTGAGCAAATTTTAACTTCTGTGAGTCTTATTTTCTTATCTGATGAACTGAAATAATATCATCTTCAGTCTGTACCTCAGTGTATGAATTTGATGTACACATAAAACATTTCCTAAAAGATTCCATACAAGTGTAAGATGGGGCAGGGGAAGAGACAAGATTTTCCAGCATAAAACAGCTTGACTAAAACAAGAAAACTTCACAAAGTCTGTGCCTCCCACAGTTGGCTGTCATATGGGGAGAACTTGGAACATCTCCCCAGGTTCACAGTTACATGGAGGTTATGTGAAAGCTAATTCTGCTGCCAAGGAAAGGACTCCAAACCTGTGTTCAAAAACACAGGGCTGTGCACCTGCTCCTTAAGGGCTGGTGTTCAGAATCCACTGCTCTCGTTTTCAGCTTCAGCGGTAAAATCTGTGATCAGTGAGGCTGAAAATGGCATAAGGCGAAGGCCCTTATCAAAAGTTTTGACTGATGTCCTCAGAATGGCACACACACATAAATTAAGCTGTTTGCCAAAGTGAGCTCCATTGACGGATGGCACCTGTGAGGCACTGGACAGCACGGTGGTGTGGGAGGCAGCTCCTATCCCCCAGGCCCCAGCCACAGCCAGGGAAGGAAAATTTCTTATCTTCCTGAAAATGGAGTAATACAGAACAATTTCCATGTGCATTCAGACTTTACCTTCTCAAAATGGATTTTTCTATAAATTTGATGCAGAGAAAAAGCTGTTTCGATTCCCTTTTTGTTCCTCCCTTCCACCCATCCATCCGGATGTTTACCAGGCAACTTCAGTTTGGGAGGCAGCATATCGTGCTGGTCCAGAGAGAAGGCTCTGGGGCCAAACAACCTGAATTTGAATCCTGGCTCCAGAAACTTCATGCTAGTACTTTGGGCCAAAGTTCTTGACACATAGTAAGTGTCCATTAATGTTAGCTCTTATTTCTGCTGCTGCTGCTGCTGCTGCTGATGATGATGATGATGAAAACAATGATAATGACCAATTACGTGAGAAGAACTGTACTAGGGGCTTAGGCTGGGAAGATGATGGCACATTCATAGTTCAGTTGGGAGGAGAAGGGAATAATTAGACAATGTGACATGGGCCATAGGATAAGGACCACAGAAGACGATAACAGCAAACAATTACTGAGTTTCACACTTCCTGTCCTACGTGCAAATTGTTCTAAGTGCCTTCGTGAATGAATCCAGTTAATCCTCACAACCACCTGCTAAAGGAAAACACAGATAGCATCCCAACTTTACACATAGGGAAACCAGACAGCAGACAGGCCTCAGTGTTGTAAAAACTCAAAGCAGGGAGCAAGTAAGTCTGCCAGGGCACAGCATGCCAGGATAGGGAGGGTTTCATAAATGCAGTGACAATGAGCCTGAGTGAAATGGAGGGTGGAAGTCAGCCAAGTGGCCACGAAAAGTGATGGGGGAGAGTGGCAAAGGCTCCGAGGTAGGGGCCTGGTGTGGCCCCAGAGCTGTGGGTTTGGAATGGAGAGAGGGAGGCTGTGCAGGAAGGTGCAAGGCAGGAAGTAGGGCTCAGGTGATCAAGGACATGAGCTGGGCTCAGGAACACCATGGCCTGTGCATGATGGGAGGTCTCATTGGGCTGAGCAGCAGGATGAGACCCGAACTTTCGCTAACCTTTAAAATTAATCTGCTAGTGGTGCTGAAAAAAAATTAGAAGGGATAAACCTGAAACAAAGAGACTGAAGCAGGGAGACTGATTTCTTTTTTTTTTTTTTTCCTTTTTGTCTTTTTTTTTTTACTGACCGGTAACGGGATCGCAACCCTCGGTGTCACGCCCGTACCAGGGACTGGCAATGGGATCGCAACCCTCGGTGTTGCGCCCACACCACGCTCAGCCAGTGAGTGGGAACCGGTCTCCACATGGGATCCAAACCCTTGGCAGGAACGCCACCGCGAAGCCATCACCACCTGCCCCCTGGACACCCCCAGCGTCCTAACAGGTCTCCAGAGTCCTCAAGTGCCCTATAGCCCGTCCACTACATAGTTGCCAGAAGGAGCCTTTTAAGAATGATTCCAATGGCATTGTTCCAGTTTGAAACCCTCCAATGACTTCTCATTAACCATGACTGTGACCCATAAGGCCCTCATGCTCTGGCCCAGCACCCTCAACTCCGCAGACTCCCAGCCACCATCCTGACCCTAGACCACCCCAAGCTTGCCTCTGTCATCCTGCTATTCTCTTGGCTGAAATACAGTTGTCAGACGAATTAAATAATATCTATTACTCACCCTACTGTATTCCAGGTATTGTTTGTCTGGGAATATAAAGTTTGTAAGACACAGTTCCTGCCCTTGAGTATATTACAGTCCAGGAAGGGAAAGAGACAAACAGGCAGCCACAACTCAGTGTGATGAAGATCCCAACAGGAGGAAGCCAGGGACACCACAGAAGGCCACTGAGCGACCGACCGGACCAGGTCTAAGGGGGTATGAGGAAGCTTCTCATCCACATCGAGACCTGAAAGACAAGCACTAGCCCAGAAAACAGAGGAAGGACATTCCAGGATGAGGGCGCTGCTTGTTCAGTGGCCCTAGGGCAGAGGAGGGCATGACACCCTCAGACAATTACAAGTAGTTCAGGGTATAAAGGTACAAAGGGGTGGGGGTGGGGGGTTCCAGGGAGAGAGGTAGTGAGAAAGGTGACTAGAAAATTTCAAGCAGCAAAATTACTGATTATTGAAGTTATATAGTTTTTTTAAATGATCATAATTTGATCCAAGGCAATAAAGAGAAAGACTGAAGAGAAGCCATTTAAAAGCTACTTACAAAGAAGAACCTAGGGGACTCAGAGGCCAGCAGGACATAGAGAATGAGGAGAAGGCAGAGTAATGGTAACTAGCTTGGTGCTCTTAACCACTACACAGTTCCGCTTCCCAGTAGGTATCCAGGAATGGTCAGAGAGGGATTTGGATCTTGGGAGGACATCTGAGGAACAAAGGGCTAGCAGGTGTTGCTAAATCTCACAGTAAGACCAAGTGATACAAGTACAGAATTTTTTTTTTTAAAGGTAAAGTCCATTACATTTGGTGATTAACTGATTAAGGGTACATGTTGAATAGTGCCTGCTAATTCTCAGCTCTATGTAAGCTGTCCCTTCTATGGTAGGGGCTGGAAGCCTGAACACTACATGTTCCTAACTCTCTTACCTGCAGGAATCCAGGTTAGACTCTTGAGAGATGTTCAGGTTAAGAGAGGAGAAGCCAATATTCTCCAGTAAAAGTTTTGGGTGATGGCAGATACATTTTGCCGGTCACCATCCAGATGCCCTTCTGGGAATTACCCACTGGAGCTGCAGACGGCTGAAGCCACTGGTGGTGGTTCTCTGTGACCGTGGCTCTTCCCGAATCTATGAACTCGGACAGCAGCATCCCTGACCCTCACTCACATGGTTCTTCCAACTATCAAGTGAGCCTTTAATTCCCTATATTAAGTCCCTGCCTTCTTGGAATTCCTAAAGGGCTTTTTGTTTTCTGATCAAACCTGACTGCGTGAGCCAGAGCTTAACTGTGTAAGAACCACTTCAGAGCACAGGTAGGGGAGGGGCCAAAGTAAAGAGAGTAGTAAAAGTGGGAGGGGTGGAAGTTTGGGACAAAAAATCCAGATTCATGTCAAGAAACTGAAATAGAGATGGAGGGAGGGAGAGAGGGATGACTGGATTTGGGCCATCGCAGGGAGGGAATGCAGGGCAAAGGAAGGCTTAAAGATGAAAACACGTTCACAGCAACAAAAGCAGTAATAAAAACTGCCCTGGGAAGCTCCCTGAAGACCCAGCTTAGGGCAAATCCAGGCTCCTTCCCAGAGAGTCAGAAAGCCAGTCGGTCTAGGCCTGCGATTCAAAGGGCCTTAAACTTAGGCCTTCCACATTATCTCCTAAAGAGATTGCAGGTATGCCACAGAGATACCATGGCACTGAAAGGAGAAGTTGTTTAAAGGTATATCTCTTTCCTGGACCACACAGACTATGATGCTTTATAATGCATCTTTTCTACTGTATCCTTTATTCAGAAAAGTCCAATTGTATTGTATAGGCATTCTCTGTTAAAAAACAGTATTTTTTAAATGTAAATATTTAAGATATTTACCACAATTTTCAAGTATGTTTTGTTATTTCTTCATTTCATAACATACCAGGAGTATTGAAAAAATAATCCAAATGGCCTGGGTCACTCTTGACTTTTGACAGGCCCTGTGTAATGGAACCAAGCTGGTTTTTACTTCTCTAAGGTAAAGTCAACTACGTGCACTTACATGTGAAGCTTATTTCAAATGCAATTAAGAACAAATAATGAAAAATAAGACTGTTCCCATGATCATGGTCCCCTGGCATTTTACACAAGTCCCTGGCTTCAATTAATACTACTCTGGTGACTTCAGGGTCCTCAGAAAACACCCTCTTCCTTGAATGCCAAAATGAAATCCTGAGGTCAAGGCTCTGAACCTTGCCCAACGCTGGTCCAACCAGAAACGCGGGATGGCCAGGGAACCAGCACTGGTGACACACAAGACACGCATGAAGTTTTGAGCCCCTAGGGGGCTGGGCCAACCAAGGGGCTACGTTCTGAATGAAGTGCTGTGCTTTAAACTTACCTTTTGTTATTTTTCCCTTCTAATTCTCATGTTCCTCTTGTATGCAAGGCATGACATTTTCACCCTCTGGAACTAGACAGCATTTTTAAATTTCCAAGGATGAGAAGCTAGCTTAAAGGATAAGCTGGCTCTCCCTTTTCTAATGCCCAGGTAATGAACTGAAATTACATATAAGGTTTGAATTTTTATGGGAAGTTACTCAGATGCTTTATTCTCTGTTTCAACTCTTTCTCTTTGGCGACCATTAATGATAACTTTATTTCAAAATGACAAAGAAATAAGCAGATATATGAACAAATGCTAGTGGCAAAAGATTTGAGGATTTTTTTTTTTAATGAAGAAAAGACAGAGCTAATGAAGGAGGGAGAAATCCATTTACACCAAAGTAAATAGAGACCAAAAAACTTAGACTCCTTTAGATATCTCTGTGATGCCTCATCTGCACACCCTGCTTGCCCTGGACGTTCATCATGCTCACACATCCCCTTCCTCAGCCCTACTCTCTGCAGGTTGGACTCTTGGGACTTTCCACTGCTCCTACTGGCCAAGCAAAAGGGAGCATGTTTCTGCACAGCATTCCCTGGTCACCTTCCTGCTGCCCATCCCTGTTCTTTTGTTGTGCCTACACACACAGAGAAATAGTCCAACCACACAAAATTGTCACATTGTGAGTCAAAAGCAGTTGAATATCAGCAGTCCCACATAGTTTGAGTTCATTCATAAGATAATATTTGTACTTTAGTGGCTTTTAAACTTCCCTTCAACTTTCCAAAGGAGTCGACTGGTTTTGAGCAAATTGAAAGAGTCCAAGGAAGATGCAGAAGTTGGGAATGCCAGGCACCGTGCAACTGTTTGTCCATTTCATTTAAGCTTTCCAGCAAGTCCTTGGGGGAGCATCCACATTCTATTGCACAGATGGGAAACAGACTCAGAGGGGTCAAGGGGCCACCCCAAGGTAACACAGCGAGTGAGTGGTGGGGTCAAGAGTGGAACTCAAGATGCTCTCACTTGTTAAACTGTTATGAAGACTCAGCTGTGCCGATGTGGATGCCTTCTGGAGTGGAACAGGACTGTGGAACCATGTCTACTAGCAGCTGCCTCCTGACCCACAAGCAAAGACAATTAAATCTCACAAGCAAACTGAGGCTATGATGTCTTGATTGCAGCCTGTCATGAATATTGTGACAGAAGATTCTCGATTTCATGTTTTCTGACCACAAAATTTTCTGAGCCCTTTGGCTCAGCTATTACTTGGGCTAATAAACCATAAAATTAAACAAGTAAGCATAGATCAAATAAATGACATTTGGAGAAGGGATCTTATTGGAGTGATGAAAATTGGAGAGATGAAAACGCACGCACAATGTGATGTGCATCCATTACTACATTACAGTAATGCACACAGACCTTGGTAAATACACTAAAATCACTGAATTATATACTTAAAATGTGTGAATTGCATTATTTGTAAATTATGCCTCAATAAAGTTGTTAAAAAAAATATCAATGGGAGAAACTAAAAAAGTGAGTTAATTTACTAGTTTCAAATGTAGAAACCTGCTTATGTATAACATGATCCTATTTTCTCACAGTAAAAGTGTTCCTAGTAACGTAAAATGGTACAGCCACTTTGGAAAGTTCCTCAAAAGGTTAAACACATAGTTACCATATGACCCAGAAATTCCACTCCTACGTATACAACCAAGAAAAATGAAAACCTATGTCCACATAAAAACTTACACACAAATGTTCATAGCAGCCTCAGTTATTATAGACAAAAAGTGGAAACAACCCCAATGCCCATCATTTGATAAAAAGATAAACAAAATGTCATACACCCATACAATGGAATGTTATTTATCAGTAAAAAGGAGTGAAGTACTGATAAATGTTACAACATGCATGAACCTTGAAAACATTAAGCTAAGTGAAAGAAGCCAGTCACAAAAGACTCTGTATTGTATTATTTCTTTTATATGAAACGTCCAAAAAAGGCAAATGCAAAGAAAAAGAAAGTAGATTAGCGGATGCCTCGGACTGGGGAATGGTGAGGCTGAGAGATAATGACTAATGGGTACTGGGTTTCTTTTTGAGGTAAAGAAAATGTTCTAAAATTGATTGTGGTGATGGATGTACAATTGTGAGTATACTAAAAACCACCAAATTGCACATTCTAAATGGGCAAATTTTATGGCAGGTGAATTACATTTCAATAAAACTGCTACCAAAAAAGAGTGTTTTTGGTATATTAGGATGGAACTTAGTGAGTACAATGTACCTTCACAGAATGTGACCCTGTAACCGCTGATCACCATCAACAGAAAAAAAGTTCTCATCCAATCACTGAGATTGGACACGTCTGTGAAGAGATTTAAATCTCCTTTAGAGACTTACTTATCTCCTTGACTCTTAAAATTAGGATCTTTTATGTGCCTTTAGCACAACAACCCATTTCAGATGAACTAGCTGAATTACTGTCATTCACACTGTGACAAGAAACACTAAATAAATATTATTGAGATAAAAGTAAGTTAAACATATTAAACTGGTTCTTAGAAGTGTGTTATATTGTGAATATTTAGCTACTAGAGTCTGAGAATTATAACTCTGATGGCATCTAGCAGAATTCTAGGATAATCCAAAGCTAAAATACAAAGAGTGCTAACTAAAAATATTCTTGTTTCTTGGGTAAGTAAACACCAAATGGAGGAAAAAATCATAGGTTTGCAACAACATTTTAGAAGGCTTATAATAACTTATTACTGTTTATTTATACCCTGCTTCATTCCAAAAAGATTTTCCATTGCTTATATGCCACATGAAGAAATAAAAACTCTATAAATTTAATTAAGAACATCTGATCTTAGGGGGCATGTAGCTAATTAATTAGTCAACAAATATTTATTAAGTATCTACTATAAGGAAGGAACATGGCCAGGCACTGAAATGAGCTACAAACTTCTTAATAACAGCCTCTGCCCTCTAGGAATTTGTGTCACTAGCAATAATAAAATAACTGTGCCAAATGTTACTTGCCAGAACTCAAATAAGGTGTCCACTTAATAAGAGGTGTAAGAGTTGCATGAGGGAGTGGCAACTTCCCGATACTGAGGCCAGGGAGACTGCAGAAGAGATGGAATTTGAGCTAACTTTTGAAGGTGCCTAGGACTTAGGCAGGTTTGGAGGAAGGAAGGCAGACATCCTGATGGGAGAGGCCCAGTGCCCTCTGGGAATAGAGAGCTCACCAGTCTGGGCAGAGAACTAGGTAAAGCCAGAGAGGAGGGTTGGACTAGCCTGGGGCAAGAGTCTGGTCTATTAGTCTAAGGGCTGAACTTCATCCTAAATAAGTTAAAAGAGGTACTAGAGAAAAAGTGATCCAGGGTGATGAGAGGCTGAGAGGCTGAGGTCTGCTTAAGATGGTGGCTGGAAAATGGGAAAGAGAGTAGGAGAAAACGCAGTGCCTTGACTTGTCTATTTCCTCAGTGCTACCACAGTCACTTAGAGCAGGGTACACATCACTGAACAGCATGCAGGTGGTTCCTCAGTGCAGGCAAGGCTTCCTATCATTGTCAGGCTAATCACACTCACCAGTAGAATGAACTTAAGTCCTATTCCACACTGCTATTAAAAGAAATGTAAATTAAAACCACATTGAGATATCACCTCACCCCAGTTAGACTGGCTATAACCAAAAAGATGGAGAATAACAAATGCTGGTGAGGATATGGAGAGAAGGGAATGCTGTTGGGGATGTAAATTAGTACAACCACTATGGAAAACAGTATGGAGGTTTCTCAAACAAGTACAGATAGATCTACTATATGGTCCAGCAATCCCACTTCTGGGTATATACCCAAAGGAATGGAAGTCATCACGTCGAAGGGATGTCTGCACTCCCATGTTCATCACAGCTCTGTTTACAATAGCCAAGATATGGAACCAACCTAAATGTCCACTGACGGACGACTGGATAAGGAAACTGTGGTATATATACTCCATGGAATACTACTCTACCATAAAAAAAAATGAAATTCTGCCATTCGCAGCAACATGGATGAGCTTGGAGAAAATTATGTTGAGTGAAATAAGGGAGAAAAAGAGGGAAAAATACCGCATATACTCACTCATAAGTGGGAGCTAAGAGAGGAAAAAAGGAAGGAAAGAAAGACCACACTGATGTGTTGGACTTGCAGAAGGAGAGGACATACCCAGGGCTGCAGAGTGGGGTGGGGGAAGGGAGAAGAAGGGGGAAGGTTGGGGATTAATTGGGTGAGGACACAAGGAATAATCACAATTTGTGGTAATGGGCATGCTGATAGTATTGATCTGGCCATCGCATCTTGGGCACAAGTGGTGATGGTAAGCTTTGTACCCCATAAATATGCATAACCAATAAAATAATATTAAATTTAAAAGTTTTGTGTCGTTAAACTATTTTACAAGTTTTTTAAAAGAACATTGTTCCTTTGCAAAGTCCCAGGTCTGAAACAAACACAAAAGCCCAGCAACCCTATCGGTGACCTGTCACAGCCCTGCGATATTAACATGTTATACAAGGGTACTTCAAAAAGTTCATGGAAAGATTCAAATTATCTTTTAATTCTGATTTTTCATGAACTTTTTGAAGTACACTTCTATGTATACGTATCTGTGATTATTTCTATTATGCTGATTGAGCAGTCACTATTTGAGAGGATTGTAAGTGGGTAGTTAACATAGAGAGAAGAAAAAGAGGATATAAGGTAACCCCAACCCCAAATATTAGCTTGTTTCAGGAACCATATGCTGATTATTAAATGGATTATACCACATATGCTGGTTATATTTTGAAAATTAAAGTTTATATTAACCAAAGGACATTAGTGACTCACCTGTGTTTTCTCTCCTTCTCTCTCTCTTTCTCTTTAAGAGGAAGTTCAACCATTATTTATTAAGCAAAGACTAATAAGACAGTCCCTCCCCTTGAAGACTTCACAAAATAAAGACAAACATATAATCAAATAACTACTGTTTGATATAATGCATGTTATAGGTAACTTAGATGCAGTAACTTTAAATAACATTAAAATAGTAAGTAACTTAATAAAATCAGTCAAAACAAGAATACCAACTTGTGCCATTGTAAGCTGTCTAGTAAAATCTTGCTTCTAATATATAATTCCCCTCATTTACCAATACTTCATTAAGACAAACCACCTGATTAATGCTTTTTAATAAGTCACAGTTATTAATATTCAGGTACACCATGAAAACCATCAATAGTGCATTCCACTTTGCTGATAACTAATTTTATAAGCAAATTTTATAAGCAACGGGCAGACAGCAGATCGTGAATCACAGCACAGACCAATACTAGAGATAAGGTGGACAAGCATCTAAACCATGCAGATGGTAGGTAACGTTTTACAAGTTCAAGAACCAGGAAACAGTAAAGAAGTGCTAAAGTCTGAAGGAGCCAGTAGGAACATAACCCAGGAAACTCTGGGAACACACAATGCTGAGGCAAGGTCCTGGCCAGCCCAGTGAAGATAAGTTTATATGGGAAGGTAAAAGGGACTACCACAAACCCGGGATGAGCCCTACTAGGCACCAAATTAGGGGCAGAGTTTGGGATTAGGGCTCTTTCAAGCCTTCTAAGCCTGTGCTTCTCTCTTACCTTAATCTCCCCAATGGCTTTTTTACCACTCTCTGATGGGTTGCATTTGCCATGAGCCCTGCGCTCTTTTTGAACTGGGGACATTTGGCAAGTGCTTCTTGTGATTAAATTATGGATGGTCAGAACTAGGCTCGCTCTTCGGCTTCCCTCTCTCTAAATGCTGGGTCTCAGGGAGGCCACTTAGGGTTGGGAACAACATCCCTGAAGCCAGTAAGGTGGGGAGCACTTCAAACAAGATAGGGGAGTTTGGGTACCGATGGCCAGAGGAGCCCCAATACCCACGGGGGTTTGGGAGCAGAGCTGACATTCACAGGAGTGGTCTGCCTTTTCATAATTTAATTGATTTTAAAGAAATGGCTTCCTTGGTGAAAGATCAAGTAAGCAAGTCCACTGAATAAAATTTGGTGCACAGAAACATTGGTTAATCCTGTAGTTAAAAGTAAAAACTCTAAGCAATATGACTGGGCAGCTGTTGGGGGAGAAGATTATTAAAAAAGGCAAGATGGTACGAAGAGAATTAGACTTGGCAGTTTATCAAATGTGAGCATCCAAGGAAGGATGAATTCTAAGTCAATAATCATTTTATCACTCCCAACAACTTCCACCTGGCAGGTGCCTGGATTCCCGCCATAACTTTACTTGCAAAATCTGTTTGCTTTGCCTCCCCTGTTTTCTTCGCTCTCTGCTTTGAATTTGTAGCACCTTCCCTTCTGAGGTTGCTTTTCTCTTTATAAGCATTGTTGCCTCTTCTAAAAATCTTAACCGTATTTGTAAGACTATTTGGGATAATGGAAATATGCATGGAGTTAAGCAAACAGTTGCCTTTTCTCATCAAGAAGTATCTGAGGAAAGTAGGAGAAAGAAGGAAGTTAAGAAAAACTGATTCCAAAATCCAAGATACATGTCTACTAAATATTTAAGCTAGGGGTTTCCAAGGTGAAATGCTTAAGCCCTCCGCAGACTTCTCTTCTGGGTTTTCAGTTGTACTTTATGGGCAAAGTGCCTACATCATTTCAAAAATAATTCAGTACATATGTGGAGCTGGCACATGTCCTGTGAATCCAATTTAAGCCCGTAATCTTTGCATTCTAATGGGTTTAAACATTTTCTGACTGGGGAAAAATGTATTATACATTTGCTTTCCAAATTTCAGAGCAAACCATTTTCTAGCCATAGGGTTATTTAATTCTCAAAAAGAAAGTCTAACTCCTCTTTCATTTCTAGAGGTTTTCTAAATAAAGTATAGAGCAGCGGGAAAAGTTAGTCCCATGTCATCATCACTGAACATTGCATGTTAACCAAACTAACAGCAAGCAGGTTTGTCTTTCCCACGTGAGGTGCCTCTGGCTCGACTCATTTCACCCCTGCCCAACAAGCTCCTATTCCTTCTTCAACACCCTAATCAAATATCCCCTGCTCTGTGAAACCTTTGCTGAACACTCCAAAGCAGAATGAATGCCTCCTTACTCTGGAGTCCCATGCCCCTTTCACCACAACATGTGACAAATCTGCATTGAGCTAAGAGATGTGCCTCATCTATGTTATATTGCAAATGGCAGCTGCAGAGCAGATCCTTCCCTCCTTTTATCCCTGGATACCTAGGCTTAAGTGAGTACCTCCTGCACACTGGTGCTCCACCATCGTCTATTCAACAATGAATGCTCCTCCCCATCAGCCCCTGGCCTGTCCCTCTCTGATTAGGCTGAACTCTGGGATAGTAGACTGTCTCATGCACCCGAGTTTTTTCAACCTCTGTCACACAATACTGACTCAGTGAGAATGGGCTGAATGTATTAAAGAAAGAAAAGAGAGAGAGAGAGAGAGAGAGAGAGAGAGCAACAGAGAGAAACAGAGAGAAGCACACAGTATCCAGTCTACATCAGGCATTGAACACAGTTGTTAAATTAATGTCTCCCTCCTTAGAACTTTATCTGCTTATCCCTCATGTCACTCCACATTTTCTATCTGGTATTTTAGGGGGTTATAGACACATCTTATCTACTGAAATAGAAGCCTCTGAGGTCAAGAACTGGCTTGATGGTGCAGGGCACATAGGAGAGCATCTTGACTCCAGAAGTCACTCTAATGTCTGTTAGCTAAATATTCAGCAAAGATTACACAGGAATGCAGGATGTTAGACATGCCCCCATTAACCCAAAGGAGAAGGTCCAATTTGTGAGTCACATCAAAGGTTCAATAGCATGAGTTGGTGGTAGGAACACAAGTTTTACTACCCAATTCCAGATCACAAAACTCAGCGACTGCTGCCAGCCATTTCATTTTCCCATTTCTCTCCTATCAGGCAGAAATAACATAAAACTTATCTTCAACCTACTATAGAAAATAAAGGGAGAATGCATGAGCTGGTACATATTAAGAAATCTGTGTTTCTCTAACAAGAGGAGTTCAATATGTTATTAGTCAAATATAATGCTTAGAAAAGCTAAATATGATTATTCACTTGCTGGTTATTCATTGATGTCAAAAATGCTACTTTTCATTTACCTCCTTCTTTATTCCGCTTCCTCGCACTTATTTTTAACCTGTTTAGAACAAGAACAGCCTGTGAGTTATGATCTGCATTGTAATAAACAGCTCAACAGTCACTATAGTCAAGCAAAAAATAATCAATATTGGGAAATGCAACAGTCTTCCTTCAAAAACGTAAAACTACTGTATAACTGGCTTTCTTCCATTTGCCATCCTTTTTCATTCACGGTTTTTTAGAATTAGAGAGCAACTTGACCTACATGTGTTAAGAGGAAAAGAAATCACTTAAGTAGCAGCAAATAAGATACTATTATCATAGTTCAATATAAAATCGCCACCCATCATTTAAACAATTTGATCTGTGGCAGGGAAAGGAAATTTCCATAGACCTTCTTAAAGACTGCAAAACATTTTACAAGCTATCAAATTAAGTCACAGGAATAATTAGATGTTGCTCAAGATCTTTCTGTTCTTAAGGGAGAGATTTTTCAGGAAGATAAAATTGTGTGTCCCTGTTGTTTTGATATTTGGTCTTAATGAAAACAAGGCCGTGTTTCAGACAATGACTGAGCTACAAAATATCAAAAAGGTCTTTACTAATTTTTTTTTTAGGAAGTTAATCAACATACCCTACATGTAGAGAGTGTTAATGTGCCTTCTCGACAGAGTTGTTTTAATGAGCATTCTGGAGTGTCCACCCAGCCCACACTGCCCCCTTCTGAGAGAGGGCTGAAAACCCACCTGAAGGGGCCCGGGTGCCATACTGTCCTAATCAGTCACGTTCTCCAGAGTGGACATCTGACCACTGAGCTCCTCACATACTGTTCCCTGAAGGTTTGGAACCGGAGGCTGGAGATACTTGGGATATCTGAAGTAGGGCGTGTGAACCTGGGACAGAGGTAGCAGCCATCATTGGCAAAGGTGCACAGAGGCCCAGAGAAAGGCAGGTGCTGAGCGGGGAGGGAGCCGGCAGTCGAGCAGAAGAAGCGAGAGGCTCGGGACAGCTTCCTCAGGTCACTTCCTGGGCCCCACCTCACACCATCAGCCTCCAGCACACACCTCTATCGTTTCACCATCAAATCCTCACTTTCACCAACGCTGATTCCTGTGGGTTTGGGTAACCTGTTACCAAAAGAACCTTGAGACAACTTTGCCAACCAACTCTGACCACTCAGCAGGCCTGGAAGACAGCTTCTCTACAAACTCTAAAAACAGTAACACAGGAATGCCCACTGGGGCTTCTGAACATTCTGACTCAGGAGGTATCCAAAATCCTTGCAAATTTGGTTGGAGTGTTTTCATGCTTGGCCTAGCAAGAAAAAATGACAAGATCAACTTGCCAGAAAAAGTTGTCAAAGACCTCAGGCCAATGTGGTAACATTTCACAGGTGGATTCTACACTCAGCTCTAGCATGCAAGGTACTGGCCCTCACTCCATGATAACATTTGTGACAAAATGTGCCCTACACCTGGACTTGTCACACTCTAAGTGGTGAAGGGCCAGCTTTTGGGGTTTTGTTTTTGTTTTATTCTGTTGCATTTGTGTTTTCTAATCCATTGGAGTCCAATATTTTTGTAAAACACAAAAATATAGCTGCCTGATGTCATGGCAATGTCATATTGTTATAATTATTTATAAACTCTTCCTCTCAATTTCTATTCTTATCTCATAGCACTAATGACCAGTTCCTGAACTGACACCTTCCCATGGTCCACACTTTCGGAGCTCTGGTCTACACTGTAGTCAACTCAAGGCTTAATATAAACAACTCTTCAGTTGTCCCCACTTGGTGCTTTCTTGAAGACATTGTGACAGCCCATCTATGGAAAATGGGGGTGCATGATGCTTAGAAGGCTGGCAGTAACCAAATCCCTGCTTTGCCAGTACTGGCTCTGTGACTCAGGGCTAGGAATTCTCTCTAAGAATTCTCCCCCATCTGCAGAATGAGGGTGTATGGTAGGCAGAATTCTAAGATCATTCCCCAAGATCCCCATGCCCTGGTCAACACACCCTGCACAATTCCCTCCCCTGGAATGTGGCCAGGGCCTGTGAATATGATGGGATAACCACTCCCTCTGTTAGGTTTCCTTATACAAGATGTTTATAAGCAGAAATGGGAGTGATTGATTCCCTGCTGGCTTTGAAGAAGTAAGCTGCCATACCATGAGAGAGCCACATAGCTAGGACCTGAAGGTGACACCTAGGAGCTGAAACAAACCCACAGCTAACAGCCTGCAAGAAAACAAGGACCCCAGTAGTACCATCTCAGGGGGCTGAATTCTGTCAACAACCTGAATGAGCTGAGAAGAGGACCCACAGCATCAGACAAGATTGTCACCCCCGCTGACACCTTGGTTTCTGTCTGGTAAGACAGTGAGCAGGAAACCGAGCTAAGCCGTGGCCGGACCTGTGACCTATAGATGATAATAAATGGGTGTTGTTTTATGCTGCTAACTTTGTGGTAATTTGTTAAGCAGCAACAGAAAACCAATGCTGGGTGACATACCTCCTAAATGTGGTGTTGCTACAAGGATTAAAAATCATCTATAGGAAGGGCTAAGCATAGTCGCTCAGCTCACAGGAGCTGCTACACTCATAATTACTTTTCATAACCCACGTAGGCCTATCTACACTGTAAGTAGAGTGCATTTATGTACAAACCCACACTCTTGCACATGTAAAATTCCACCAGACTTCATGGACCTTCCTATGGAGAGCAATCTGCCTATCATTTTTAAAAACTGGCTTACACCTCTTAAATCCCTCTTGTGTCTCTTTTGATAATTGTCATAAGCCTGGGAGGTTGGTAAGACAAATATTACCATTCCCATTATATTAGAAAAAAACCCCACACAAGGTCACATAGCCGGGTGGCTCATGGCAGAACCAGACCACAAACATAGTCTTTTAAAAAACAATCTACAGCAGCCTCACTTTTTAATATAAAGCTTTCTTTAGCTGCAATAAGCCACCTCATACAGTTTCAAAAAATAAATTTTGCAAACATCATGGGCATTGTCGACTGTAATGCAGGTCTCTAACCATCCTGAAATCATAGGGTAAATGGTATTATCTGATTCTCAATTGAAAAAACTGAAGTGCATATTTCCATAAGCAAAATCATGGAAGATAAATTGGGTCTAAAATGTAACATTCTTAGATATCGCCTTTTGCAATGAGAAGTAAAAACCAGACCAATCGTGTTGGGGATGGTGAGAGACAGTACACTGGCCAAACCTCTGTTTGACCTGGACGTGATATGCAGAGCTTCTTGTCAGGTATGCCATGTTTCCAAGTCATCTGGCAGGTTCCACACCAACTTCTGCACTTCATTTACGACCATCTATTTTATAAGCTGTGGAGTTCTTCACTGGTACTTAACTTTCCATAAAAGTAAATATTCAGATCATGATTGGATGGTGAACATTTTCACTGGCATGTTTCACAGCTTAGAAACATTACATTTTTATGTTTTGTGTGCAGCTATCTGAAAACAGGGAATTATTGTTAACACTTGCTACCACAAATAAAGTGACAAATATTAGCAATTCTTATAGGTCTTTTTTTTTTTTACTTCTTTTCCTATACTCTCAAACACATTCACACCATTGAAATAATACATTTTCAAATTTTTGAAAAGCTGTATTGATGAGACATTTAAGAAAAAAAACAGATAAAACATATTCTGAGTAGGCAGAATGGACTCATAAATCTGTCTCCTAGGAGTGACAGAGCTGAATGGCTCCACTCTACCTTTTGGGCAACCACATACTTCATCATCACAAGATTTTACATTATGAATGGTGTATAAATATAAGTGCCCCAAGAAATATGTGTAGAAAGTTACTAGCCAAGGGAGAGAGCAGACAACATTTGCCAGTATCAACAGTGTAGAGGAAACTGAGCTCAGAGAAACAAAGAACTGCAGCCGGATTCCTACGGGGCTGTGACACAGCCCAAGGTTGTGCCAAAGGTAATGATTGATGGCTTACAGGGCTCAAAATTCGAGGATACAACTGGCCTCCCAATGTCCCTGCAGCCTGGATCCCCTGCCACAGGAGGAATTACAGAGCCCACCAGGGATGAAGGCAGATTTTCAGTTCTCCTGAATGTTCAGTGCTAAAAAAGCAGACGGCAATCCCAGCCTTTGTCACTTTTATTAAAAATTCAAGTCGGGGCTAATTCCTAGAATTTGATATTCATAGTTTTGTGTGTGTGTGTGTGTGTGTGTGTGTGTGTGTATATATATATATATATATATATATATATATATATATATTTCATATATTTCATTCATCTCTTTAAAGAAATTGGAACTAAAAAGTAAAAAGCACAGATAATTTTCTTACCCTAGACTGACCAAAACCAGTACAAACAACCTTCCAGAGCAGGGGTCAGCAAATGTTTCTGTGAAGGGCCAGGTGGTAAATATTTTTGGCTTGCTGGCCATACAGCCTCTGTCGAGACTATTCAACTCTGCTGTTCTACTGTAAAGACTATACATGAAGGAATGGGTGTGGCTATGTTCCAATAAACTTAATTCACAAAAACAGACGGTACATAAACTGAATTTGGAGAGAATAATATTGAGTGAAACGAGTCAGGCAGAGAAAAAGAAATACCACATGTTCTCACTCATTGGTGGGAGCTAAAAAATAAACAAATTAATTCACCCACATACACACACACAAAAAAACCGGGGGTGGGGGTGGGGAAGAAGATATAACAACTATACTTTTTTGAAGTTGTTACAACAAGCAAACAGAAAGGACATTCTTGGGGGGGAGGGGAGAGAGGGAGGAGGGAGGGAGGTGTCGGTGATGGGCCATAATAATCATATACATTGTATATTGACAAAATAAAAATTTAACGAAAAAAAAAAAATTAAAAAAAAAATAAACTGAATTTGGCCCATGAGCTGTAGTCTGCTGACTCCTGACCTTGAATTCTGAAAACATGCCCAGGACCCTCATAATTTGTCACCACAGCGTTTCATTCTTATAATGGCATCCCCATAACATTTCCTCTCCCAACTCCATCCTTCCTTTGCCACCAGATCTCTACAACAGAGGTCTGAGCATGTCCCTCTCCTGTCAAACCTTAGATGGCCCCCATGGCCTGGAGTGGCACCCATAATCTACTTCAGGAATATTCATTAGCCCAGATCATCATGGGTGATTTATATGAAACAAAAGGTATATTATCTTCAAATACCATGTTCTTGGGAAATGCCAACTTTAGTTTCAACAAAGTTAGGCAGATTCCTTTACTGCAGGACATCTAAGGATTATACACTAACAGGCATCACGCAGCTATAAAGAGGAGCAGAATCACTCCTCAAACATGTTTGACCACGGAACCCTTGATTTCCACAGCATATCACTTGGAACTTCTGTTCCAGGGGAAAAACATCAGGGAATACTCCCACACGATACGTTCCTTAGCATGATATAAATTTCCCTTTATAATCTAGCCCTAAACTACACAGAATTCCCAGTTTCATCACAGTGTACCCACTACCTACTCACTTGAGCTGCACATCATGTTGCGAACACGCCAGGGACTTTTCTATTTCTACACCAAAACACGTGCTTTGGCCGCCATCCGTGCCTGACAAATTCATACTGTAGGGCCAGCTCAATGTGTAAGCAGCCTCTCCCCCAAATTTATGTCCCAGGCCTTTGTGTTCAGAGAATATCTGAAATAATACCTCAATCATCCCATACAGTTTAATTTATTCCTACCTGAAGGTGAGCAACCTAATCCTGGGGAAGTGATACTTCCCATTCGAACTCGTGACCTTGGATGAACCAAATTTGAGGAAAGAGCCTGAATCCATTTCGTATTAGTTTCTCTAAGCTAGTGCAATACATCTAGTTCACTAAGAGGTGATTTCTCCCATAATGCATATATCATGAATAAACTAAATATACTCCCTCATTTCTTCCCCCTGCCTCATTTTGTTGACCGGGGACCCCTCAGACAACATAAAGGAATGTCGAGTGAAGGAATATGAGGAGTGTTTATAGAAGGAAACAAAGGACAGAGGTGGAGAAAGAAACTCTTCCAGAACAGGCCCAACAAGTACGAACTACTAAAATTAATTATGTTATTTGCTTCCCAGACTTTTCCCTCTACCTTTCGACTTTTAATAACTGAATGTCGGTCTTCTAGCTTGCTTCTGGTTGATACCCAATTTGCTGTGTTGTTGATTCATAGGCAATTTCACAGGCTAAGTACCAGAATAGTTATCCCAGGACGTCAGGACTGCAGGGAACGTGATCATTTTTCAGAGAAGGAGCCACGGGCCAGCAGCTCCCCACGGAGGCCTCAACGCTTCAGGAGACTGTTCAAGGGCCGTGAGGCGCCCCTCGGATCCTTCCACTGGCCTCTGATTTTTAGTGTCCTCAAGCATTATCATCCTAATTTTACAGATGATGAAACCAGGGCCTGGAGACATCGAGTGAACTGCCCAGGCGACTCACTTGAACACTGAATGTTAACATCAAAATGTCACAGTCGACCCTCCTTGCAGTCAGAGAAGATTTCCTTCACTTAAATGAAACCATATATTCTTCTTCACAAAGAGACAACTTAAAGAATTCCGTATTAAGATATGGAAAATACTTTCTTTGATAAACTCAATGGCAAAAGACAGGATCACCCCCTCCTTGCAGCCCCCTGTTTCTACAGCACTTTACTTTTTTTTTTTTAATTGACTTTATTTTTTAAAGCAGTTTTAAGTTTGCAGAAAAATTGAGAGGAAAGTACAGAGAATTCCCATACACCACCTCATCCCCACACCTGCACCCCACAACACACACAATTTCCCCTCTTATTAACACCTTGCATTAGTGTGATTATGTATGTTATAATTGAAGAGCAATATATTATTAACCCAAGTTCATAGTTTATGGTAGGGCTCACTCTAGGTCTTACACAGTCTATGGGTTTGACAAATGTATAATGACATGTATCCACTTCGTTGCCCTAAAAGTCCTCTGTGCTCCACCTATTCACCTCTCCCTCTCCCCAAACTCCTAGCAACCACTGATCTTTTTACTGTTTTCATAGTTTTGCTTTCTCCGGGATGGCATATAGATGTAAACATACAACATGTAGCCTTTTCAGATTGGCTTCTCTTACTTAACAATATGCATGTAAATTCCCATCCTGTCTTTTCACAGTTTGATAACTCATTTCTTTTTATCACTGAATAATATTCCATTGTATGGATGTACCACAGTTTGATTATCCATTCACCTATTAAAGGACATCTTGGTTGCTTCCTAGTTTTGGTAATTGTGAATAAAGCTGCTATAAACATTCATGCACAGGTTTTGGATATAAGTTTTCAATTCATCTGAATTGAATACCAAGGAGCACAATTGCTGGATCATATGATGAGAATATGTGTAGTTTTGTAAGAAACTTCCAAGTTGTCTTCCAAAGTTGCTGTACCATTTTGCAACCCCTCCAGCAACAAATAAGAGTTTCTATTACTCCACGATCTCAACAGCATTTGGTGTTGAGCACTTTCCATTTTAATAAGAGATGTGAATTTGATCTCCTCAACAGCCCTTATGGAATGTATCTGTTGTGTTCCAAAGGGCAAGATTTGATATTCAATGTGCCTGAATCCATATAATAATGATTTGTTTATCCTAAGTTTCTATAGCGCTAATTGCACCCAATGACCATGCTTCATTCACTTAATAAATATTCATTAAGCCCCTCCTATGCAATTTGCAACATGTTGGCTCTGAGGACAGAGTGGTGAACAAGACACACAGCCCAGCATTCACAGGGCTCACAATGTGGCACAGACTGGGGTGTTGACACTCCTGATCACATCACATCAAGAGGAGCCAAAGGTAAGGAGGGGCCCAAGTGTGGTCACTTTTCATTGAGCCCCAATCATGGGAGCCCACAGGACAGGGTTCTTCATATGTCTCTAGGATGACAAAACAAAGGCCCTAAACTTCCTGCAATGTGTTTCTGCAAAGTTGCCAAGAAGAATTTGCCCTGCCAGAAAAGCCAGGGAGAAAAGTGACACAGAAACTAAAATAAGGAAGTGCCAGTGGAGGTTTCTGTATCAAGAATGTTCATCATCTCTGAAAGTGTTTTGACAAATACTAAGGATGCAGAAATGCAAATTTTTAAAATTAGTACTATGGTTACAGACTTTATAGATTCATATGGGCCATTTTCAATAAACTTGCACTAACAAAAATTGTTCCATATTTTTGGAGAAATATTCATCAATATTTAACACCAAACGCTCCTTATATTTGAAGGCCACCATTTCACCTGCCCCTCACTGTCTACAACTATTCGTAGGCTCTGCTGTGCTGCAGCATCTGTGAGCCAGCGCACATTATTTACAAAGGACTTCACAGGGACAGGAATGCAGTGCCTGCCAGTGGCTGCCAAGGCATAACTCACCATGCTGTGTCAAGGTCAGACCTCGATGCCAATAAAGATTCATTAGGTACAAAAAACTGAATCAGCAATGTCTTTGCAGTGACCTGAGCCCTCGGGTTGGCACGGAGCTCTAGAAGTTCTCAGCAAAGAGAAAAAGTGAGGCTATAAAAGACAGTTTTTAATTCATATACATGACAAAGATGGAGAACAGCAGCCCATACAAACAGAGATGACCAAAAAAAAAAAAAAAAAAATTAAAATGACTTAAGAAACACCACCCCATTAGCTCATCTCAGTTTCCTTCCATGAGTTCCCTCTCTGGGGAATGATAACTAACCTATATTGCTGACCCTAGCCTTGTAAAAAGCTGTCCAGATTTCACTGTGGAAGCTGCCCTCCAGATGCAAACCCTGGGGGACAGTCATCACAGAGCACGTCAGCAGGGGAGTCTGACACTTGTAAGGATGTGATTGATCCAGCCAGTCCTATGAACCTCCAAAATACCCAATCGACCAAGAACTTAGCAACTCCATGGTCACTTATCCCCGGACCAGCCTTCAGAGCAATCAGTAAGATCAGAGCAGCAAGAAGCTTGGGTATATGTGCACTTGCACAATGGAGTTTCCACACTAACCAGAGAGTATGAGGTGAAAAGCGTATGTGGTCCAACTGAGCTTTGTCCCTCTCTTCCCTGTCTGTAGACTCTTCCCAGTAAAATGACTTAATAGACCACCCATATGTCAACCATCCCATGCCTCCATCTCCTGGCTGGAATCCTGCCCTGCGCTTAATCCTCACAGAGCCAACGGCATCTTTTACATCTCCACTTACATGTATAATAGACACCTTAAATGTAACGTGGCCAGAGAAGAACTGAAGACTGTAAAGCAAAATCTAGGAGTTATCACTGGTTTCTCTCTTTCCCTCAGCCCTGCCACACACTCTCTCCCATGACCAATCCATGAGCAATTCTTGATGACTCTAACTTCAAACACACCCTGATCAAGCCTCTCTCCATCTCTACTGATACAACCCCATTCCCAGATCTCTTCACCGATGAATACAAGAGCCCCCAGCTGGTCACGTCCACTCTCATCCCTGCAGGCTAGTCTCATACAGCAGCTGGAGTGACTAGAACATAAATGAGATCACATCTCTCACTTCTTGAAACACTTCAGGGGCCTCCGGTTGCACCTCAAGTACAATCCATATTCCCGAACCTAGCCTCAAAGCTGTATATAACCTGGCCCCTGTCCAATTCCTCAACTTCATCCTTCTGGTCATAAAGATCCTAGTGTCAAATTGTCACATCTTGAAAGAGACTGTCTCTGATCCCCACTCTAAAGAGGCCACCACGCACTCTCTCATGCTATGTTATTTTCATTCTCTGAAGCGTGCTTATCACCATTTTTCATACACACACAGACAACTATAAAGTTTGTTTACAACAGTCTCTCCAGTGCCCAGAAGTATACTGACAGAGAAGGTACTCAATAAATGTTTTGTTGAAGGAATAAAAACTGATAAGTCATCATGCAAAGAGTCCAACATAGTCATTTTCCTCACTGGTGTTGCAACTGATTTTTGTTTTTGTTATTGAGCAGAAGATGCACTAGTGGGCTTACATTTAGGGACCATGTTGTACAAAAGATGTATATGGATAAATCCTGGAATCCCACTAATATTCAGGGAGAAGCACATGAGAACCAAATAGCCCAAGGGGTCCAGCAGACACAGGTCTTAGATCCCACACTCCAGCCACTGGGTAGAATGAAAAGTGGAATTCAATTTAATAGTTAAATAGTTTTGTCCTTTTTTCCCCCTTTTGGCTATTTTTTGCATTAGTTAAATTGGCTTTTCTGAGAAGTAAAAGCATTGACAGAAAACTCTGAATGCACAATAAAGAGACTCAAAGACACTCAGGAGGGGCCCATGAATGGAAACCACTGGCACTCCATTTAACTTGTAGCTCACCACAGCACTGTTTATCATTTTTTATTATACTTGCATTTTTTTCTCTTTTTTGGTTTTAGCCCTTAAAAAAATCCTTCATACTTTATAAGCTTTAAAGTAATGGAAACACTAGTCACTGTTGACTTTTGCCCATGCCTCAAATTCAATATAAAGAGATATCATCGGGGGGCAAAAAGGGCCCTGGGCTGTACTTACAACAATAGTAAACTGTATCATGTCTCCATAATTCCCTGTGTGAGTGTGTTTGTGGCAGACTTATAAAGTGCACACTTATGCCAATAATTCTAAGGAGAAAAATTCCTCTGCTTCCAAGATCCAATCCAAAGCAAACACTGCACAGCACGTACGGGTAGGTGTTGAGGGGCTGGAAGGCTGAGATTTATGTGTAAAGATGAAAAGACTTCAAATGTGTATAGCTTGGCTAAAGAGACATGATAACTGCCCTTAAATATTTGACAGAGTAAACACCAAAGGGGAAAGAAAATAATGGCCAAAGCTACACAAAGGAGGTAATTATGGGTAATGGGAATCTTGGGCAAACATGATAAAAAGCTGTCTTGGCAGGAAGACCCTCTAGATGGAGGAATAATTCTCCTTAGTCCAGGACCAAGCACTACCCTGAGAGGCCCTTCCTGAGGCTCCCCCACCTCGCATGTAGCAAGGCTGGTTGGCCTGACTTGCAGACCAGGACAGGATGGCGAGAAGCCCAAGTCTACGGGGAGGTGGCTTGCCCATCCCCCACTCTACTGCCCTCCCTGAAGCCTGCTAGGAGAGAGGGGGAATGTTTCCATGAGGTCATTTCAGGATGGGGAGTTTAGGCTGGCGTTTCCATACATTACCCCGGGCTACTGCAGGGTTAAGGAAGAGGGGCAGAGGCAGGGCCAGAGCAGGGAGGTGCTACTCACCAAAATGCCTGCAATTTATGCCACCTTTGTTTAGAGCTGTGGTTCCCAAACTCCAGTGATAATCGGAACCATCTGGGGAATGGGGGAAGGGTGGTGGCTTCATAAAAATTCTATTCTTGGACCTTCTCATACCCACACCTGCAGAACCAAGGCCACACCACGGGTAAAGGCAGAGGTGGGATTTAACCCTACGCCAGTCCAGCGTGGAGACTCTGCACTCGGCTGCTGCTCACAGATCATGAGGGGACATCAACCTTTCCCAAGGATTTCATATTCCAATCCCTGCATTTCTTTCAGAACTACACAGAAACTCTGCTTCCCTAATGGTCCTGCTACTTCTGACTTTGGGGGAGTAGCTATAAAAGTAAGTTGACCACACGACTTAAATTAAGTGACTAGAAAACCACCACATTTACTGGCCAGAACTTATCAGGATTTACTACCACAACTGTATCCCAAAACTTCTGGAAGTGACTGTCTAACATTTGTGGATACTTCCCTAGAATAAAGAAAGTACCACTGCCTTCCTACTCACTCACATTTGAAGGTGACATATTTGGGGGACCAGCCATAATTTCTGAAAGAGCCCCAAATTGCTGGAGCTGTGTGTCATCCAGGGTGGGCTCCAGTGTTGCCCCAGCCCGAGGCAAGAGTAGACTTTAAAAACCTTAGTAGTCGCTGTTTTTTTGTTTATGATTTTTCCACATGTTGGCTTATTTGCTGGTGCCCCCATGAGTTACAAGTGACTTTCCTCAAGTTATGTCTATGATTAGCATTGACCAATTTGTTCAGGTTCAAGTCACTTTTATTTTATTTTATTTTATTTTATTTTTGTCCTTTTTCGTGACCAGTAAGGGGATCGCAACCCTTAGTGTGGTGTCGCCTGCACCGCGCTTAGCCAGTGATCGCACCGGCCATCCCTGTATAGGATCCGAACCCGTGGCAGAGTGCCACTGTGCTCCAGCACCGCACTCTCCCGAGTGAGCCACGGGGTCGGCCCAGGTTCAAGTCACTTTAACAGGTGTTTATTGAATTACCTTGGAGGAGTAATAGTAACACCAGTGCTAGGTATAGTAACAATAACACAATCACCAATACCACACCATGGCTTTTAATCATACTGGGCCCTAAGACGCTAATCCTCACAACAATCCTATGAAGTAGTGCTACTACGACCTCTTTTTATAAATGACTCAGTAGAGGCTCATAGAAATAAAGTAGCTTGCACAGTGAAAGGCAGAAGGGCAGACCCAGAACTAGAAATCAGGTACACCCGCTATGCTCTGACCACTTTGCTGTCTGACTTTCCTTTGTGCCAAGTGGGAAGGAATTACGAGAACAAATCAGAATGTCCTGGCTCATAAAGGGCCTGTCTTCAACTGGGGAAATCAACAAGCATCTGCTTCCATGTATTGATGTAGTTCAGGTCATCAAAAGCAAAGCACCAAGAGCCACAAGGACCAGGAGGTAGATGTACTTGCAGGCTCTGAGAGAAATGCCCCATAGGGGTAATCTGACTTTGCAGAGGAGCTATCCATCATGCATTTAGATGAATCAGAGGAGTAGCTTGGGCCCACTCTGAAGAGATCTTTGAATGCTGAGGTTAGACATCTGCACTTAATTCATAAGGCCCTAGGAAGCCACGAGAGAGCTGAGCATGGGTTGATATGACTTGGATGTGCTTTAGAAAAACTACCTCACAACAGGACACAGCCATGAGCATGGCTGGTAAGCAGAGGGGCCAGAGCAGAGGTTCTAAGACTGTCCTGGCAAAGAGTAATGAACTTAGTAGTGGCAGTAAGTCTAAAGAGGAGGTTACCAACTGGCTTGCTCAAAGAGAGTTTCTCACATTCTAACACAAAGTGGAACCAAACCAAGTGTTGAGAGTAATCACTCTAAAGCTATTACACCACAACTACCTTTGGTTACCCAGAACCTGCAAACATGGAGACAAAGCTGCAAATGAAAGAGTTATATGAAGGCCTGTCAGCAGGGAATATACACACGTGAAAAAGATCTTTAGACTCTAGGTGGGAACACCATTCCAACAATGCTGTTTATATGCTTTCCCAGGCCATTTAAAAGCAGCAAAATAAAAATTGGCAGCAAGCAGCAGCAAGAAGCCACCAATGGCTATCTGACAAGTGAATAGGAGACAGAAAATGTTTAAAAATTAGACTCAAGAACTTACAATCCATAGCAGTCTGGAAACATTTGACCCAGAAGCAAACAGCCTCTATGTGTCCTTTTAAATGACTGCATCATGAATAGATGTCAAAAGTGATGAGACAGGGCCACAGAGGAAGTGTTAGATTATTATACCATTTAGGGAGGCAGATAGATAGAGAATACATTGAAGACATATGTCCCACAAAAATGCACAACATTTTACAAGGTCGATGCCTCAAGTATCTGAAAAACTCGCTTGTGTGAAACATTTTCCTGAGCAAAAGCACACAA